>NC_142526.1:28470171-28522671 GCF_964205215.1 Stylophora pistillata | reverse complement strand
CAAAAGGAGTAAATAAGATATCTATTGTTTACGTCCACCAACATGGCGGCAATGACGTAACGTGTAAACCACCAATATAGGGAATTTTTCGGGCGATTTTTCTAAGTTTCCTGGTTAACATGAAGGAATTGAAAATTACCGCCACGACGAATCTAAAAGCTTCCGTCATAATTCTTCTAGTTTCCACGACGACCTAAGATCATTACAAACATATCTCTAATCTAGCTTCTTGAAGGAATTTTAAATATCCAGTGCTGCAGCCTCGTGCGCTTGGCATCTTTACACTAACACTGTTTTGATTCTTTAAAAACTTTAAGTTTTGATTACGAAACGCATGAATATCACGAGATGGAGCGATTAAAACAAGTGCGTCGAAAAGGCCCTACAGACAGGAAGCGAAAAAAAAACCAAGCATCCTGTTTGAAATCAGAGAGAATTGTAACTAATTAAAAAAAAAAACATTTCTGATTAAATTTGATCAACGGCTTGTTTATTTCTAACTTATTACCATTACAAACAAAGTTCATGTCTCGCTGCCACCATGTGGCTTCGTTGCTCAGTTAGTAATAGCAGCCAGTTGTATCTGGAAATCACTGGTCGAACATCGTCGGAGCACAACTCTTTTTTTTTCTTTTTCAAGCTACATTTCTACGATGTCTTAAATTGTGATGTACCTTTCAAGTTCAATTCGTTCTTTTTGTGACTTGCATGTCCGATAAGATTGTAGACTTACCACAGTAGTAATAGCTGAGTGTTGTATAGGTGGTTCCTTGACTGTGGTACTCGTGGTGGTCACATATCTCACGGGTTCTCTCTCATCATAACCTTTCTTCACGTGTTTCACTGTGTGTTCAGTGTGATACGTGCTGCTAATCGTGCGTTTCGACACGGTATGGGTGTGTTCCGACTTCTCTATCTTGCGTGACGTACTTGAAGGGTTCCTTTGTACGGTCATGTGAGTAACGCCAGGCGCTAGCTTGTTGTACAAGTTGGAAACGTACATCAGGATGGACTTCTTATCTGGGCGATCACGAACAACATCTGGGAAAAACAGAGATCGCTAAGATTCAATTTTGAGTCTTAGGACTTCGCTTGTATTATTGAGGCTCGAATCACACATACGCACTTCACAATTAAACACTTCACTCATTTCAGAACAAGAGTTAAGAATAAATTGATCCGCTGGTAACAGATTTGCTAGTCGAGGTGGGTGAATCAAATGCCTAAATCTACTTAATTATTACATGGATGAAATAGATTGAGAAACTAAATACTAGAAATTCAGGAAATTAGAGAACTCACTGAACTCAACTAAAAAAGAATTATTATTTTATTTTGTGAGGTTTAAAGTTGACCTATCCTATAAATAAATAAATAAATAAATAAACCTTTATTTAAGAGGGTGACACCAATTATCAGGCGTGTGGCGTGGTCATTTTTTCAAGTACACACAAGTACATATGATCTAGAAACCCAAGTAAACTGAGCGAAAAATACTGCGTTCTTTATTTCTTGTTTGAAATAGTTGTGTGAATACAAGCAAAGAACAAAGCGTCTTGCCCTTATTTTGAGCAAACTTGGCGCAAACACAACATTGTTTTCAAATTTTTCTGGTCACTTCAAGTACGCACGTGCGTATATGCGTAGCGGACGCTACGCGCCTGTTTATTATAAAAAGTATTCTCCCTAGTGACCCTCTAAAAACAAAATTGATTATGATAAAAGATATCAAAATTTCTAAACAAGTAGTCTCCCACCCTAGCGCACTCATTAAGAAAAAAAAAAAAAAGGCTTAACCCGTACCTGTAGGATCCAAAAGTCTGTCCACATCAAGAAACTGCTCTGCAACTGAAAAAGCGTGTTCACAACAATCGGAAGGAGTCTTGTCCAACTGGTCACTGTAGTCAAACAGATGGGGTCTGAGGAGAACAAACCAATTGCATGATGTTAAACTATAGCAACTACATTAATCTTGCTATTGTCTTTTACAACTTGAAAGGTAATGGTTTTTATTCATTTTAACTGTTGCTCCTTTTTATCCATTTTGCACTTATCCAGTGGGTGGTGGTATTAGCTGACAGGTGTGGGTGTTAAACTAACAGTGACATCATGGGTGATGATTTAAAAAACGGTGGATGGTACACCTTAAGTGGTGAGATGTGGGTTGAGAATTATAGGAAGTATTTATAAATTCATGGATGTGGGTGGTAGACTGCTCCTAGAGGAAGATGGCTAGTGTATGTCATGTCATGGTTGAAGGCAATAGACTACTTCTGATGGGTGGCAGGATCTGCCAGGAGGAGCTGGGTGGTATCAGGTCATGGATGTGGGTGGTACATTAATTATCGATGAGTGGCAACTAAAGTATGACTTAAAGTGACGAGTTGCGGTACAGGATGATGAGAAGAAATTATCAGATCATGGATGTAGGAGGTCACCTGCTCCTGATGGGTGGCAGGAAGAAAGTGGTAGATAGCAGAAATCTGGTTATAGATTGTGGGCAGCAGACAGGTCAGAGAGTGAAAGTAGCTCAGAGCAGAGGATATAATGAGGTATATGACATGTTTTGGAGATTAAGAAGCATCATACCTGTATCTATGGATTAATGCATTGAATGCCAGTCCATCACGCCAGCAGGTGGTAAAGTTCTTGACATCCACACCATCATATCTTATATGAAAAAACATTGATGGATATTACTACATCATGCATCTTTGATCCTATTTATAAATCAGTTAAGCCACCATACATGACTGTAACTTGCCATCAAAATGCACCACATCCTTAATTACAGAGCACACACATTGAACATCTACATGGACCACTCTCACCCTACATGTAATTCTAAGCTGAAAAACAAGGAAGAATTCTTGAAAAAGCTCTCCAGACCTTAGCTCAGAGCATATTCCATTAAATGGAAACTTCCCTATGTACAAAACTCCAGCTATATCCCAGTGTTATTTCCCGTACTATCCTATGTGTTTCAGAATGCATCCATCTTTAATTTTTCTGAAGTCCTTGCATCACTCACCCTCTCACAGACTGCCGACACCAGGCTAGCAGTTTCTCCTCTGGTGTTTCAGAATCAGAATCCAACATCAAATTCTTGAGCAGCAATTGCAACTACAATGCAAAACACTGAGTTATTAATCACTTGTTGCAAACATTGTAGATATGATCTTCTACACAAAGTAAATAAGTCTTGCAAAGCTGTGCATTTCTATCAGCCTTTCCATCTCAAAGCATCTCTCTTACTATACCATTTTGCAAATAGCAAGGTCTCTGTGGAAAAGTCACTTGGTTAAATTTGAACACTGGAGCTCTAATTTTCAGCATCAGTGTACCGTTAATAAGTCAGCAGATTTTTGTTGATTTTAATCTGTCTACTCCCAAAGTTTCTGAGAGCACAAACCAGCCCACTGTTATTTTTATCCTTCATTTTGGGCATACGCCTCATCACAAAGAGATGAAGACCGAGTACATGTATCTCTACAATCCCGAGTTGAATATACAATAAGGAGTTGAACCCTTTGTTGGAGAAATAATAATCATGTAATGTGATTCGTTGGATAAGATCATGTGACACACTCTAGGGAATTACACATGCTCTCCTATTGCATCATCTAACTATTAACCTCGCAGTTTCATTGTTCGTTCTTTAGTTGCTGTTGCAACCTTCTTTTGGATCGGAATAAAGATTAATTTCTTAATACCCCTTGAAGGGAATTTCAGCCTGCAGTTCTTGAAGGTACAAGATTCTTTAGCCCCTATGATGATACAAGTCCTGCATGAGGTTTACCCATGCAATGTCATAAAGCAAACCACGTATTGAAACATTTATAGCAAAAGCAACCTTACTGTGTGGATACATGATATGAAAAGGTGACCAGAGTCCGTCACATTTATAGGAAATTATCTTCCTGCTCATTTAACTGCTCCTCTCACAGAGTTTAATTGTCACATGTCAACAATACATCATGCTGGCAAAGACAAAAATTCCTATTTTCATACCTGAAAGTGTGAAATGATATACCACATCAGCCCCAAGGTTAGTTTGGGGTTTCCATCAACAATGTCATCATTACTGATATTAACAGGTCGTACCTGACCAACAGAAAAAACATACAATTATTTAAGGTTGGTAAAAACCTCAAAAAGTATGCATACACTTTTTAATAACACAAAAAAAGTTGGTAAAAACCACTTACATTGTTTTCCTCTAGAATCCTGAGGGCATTGTCTACATTGGTCATAAAGTGAACTCTGGTGCGACCTTTTTCACTTTTCTATCAGACAAAATCAAACAAATGGAGGTAAAAAAATAGAGAACTTAGCCTTAATTGTGTCTTGTTAAATAATGTGCCCCGAAAGTTTGCGTTATTTCTTAGGAAATCTGAATCTAAACCATTTAACTCTCACGACCTGATTCTTAATTAAAGAATTTGGAGTTAGATCAAGATAACAATGTTTACCTTATAAGTTTGAGTATTTATGTTACCTGTTTACAAGATGATGTATGGATATTGTAGGGAGAAGTTATATCTTAATCAGTTGTGGGAGTTAACCCTTTACCCCCTAACATCAGCATGTATATTCTCTATACTGTTCTCTATACATTTCCTTGGGAGGGGACAAGGAGAATTTGTTGAACAGTCAAGAGCTTGTTTAGTTGTTGACCATTTCCTTTATTCTCATGACATAACTGTGTGATTCAGGGGTGATGTTGTAAAGAGAAATTAAATGTTAGTCATTCTTAGCGGTCACAGAGTTAAAGGGTTAGGCTGCAGAGTTGTCTGAGGTTATTATGAACAATCCATGTAACTGCATTTCAAAGTAAAGTCCCAAACACTGCTTCTTTTAATTACAAAACATTACCATGACACAGAAATTGAAAGAAAAAAAATTCAGCAGACTTACAATTCGTTTTCCACATAAAATTTCTAGTAGCAGAAGTAGTTTGGTTCCATCTTTTAGGTCTTCAAACAAATCCTTAACTTGTTGGCCACTGCCAGCCTACCAACATAGAATATGAATAATTTTGAAAAATTCAAATTACACTGCCAAAAAGGGTGTATCCATGAATTCTACAGTCTGACCACAAATGGTGAAAGAAACTAACTCTTGACTTCTGTGCAAAGAGACCACAATGACCATCTCAAACTTACATGGGTTAAACATCTACATTACCCTGGCTACACTAACTAAACCCCTCTCCTCTCTCCTCTCCCTTCCCTTTTTCCTCCCTTTCCAAGTTCACCCCCAAAGCTAAATTATGACCCACAAATCAGCCAAAACTGTTGGCTGGTCTGTCACCTTTAACGTGCTAATTACCACTCATTTTACAACAACTGCTATCAGAAATAACTCCACTACAAAAATTTGAACAACTGACTTTTCCCAGTTTTAAAAGAAATTAAATGCATAAAGTTACAACTAACAAGTTTGGATGTGTGAATGGATGCTATGTCCAGAGCTTGCTGGAAGATTGATGCAAATAATTCCCAGTCTTGCATGCAATCTGACAAAACAACATGCAATTCAAATAACCTTGCTGCCTAATATTTCTTCTTTGCTCTCACTTTAAACCTTGTTGAGAGCCCTGACCACACATGAACATTTTTTTTTCTCAGCTAACTATCAAAGTTGAAAAGGAACTATCACAGGTATATATTATGCCACTACATATACTATTTGACATCCAAGGATACTGCCTCTGGAGACAAAAAAAACAGGGATGACAAAATAAAATAGCATCACAAAGCTGGGGTGAAATGATAAAACATATATTGCACCTTGGCTAGTTGGGCATTTATCCACTTTGTGAATGTTTTCTTCTGTGTTCCTTCATGTTCATCTAAAAATAGAGCAGAGAAGGGAATCTATCAGAGAACATACCCACAAACATTAAAAGAATTTGAACTTTCTTTTCACCCGTGACAGATCTAAATTTATAACAGCAATGATGATAGGTGAAAGGTGCACTACATACAAGAGTAAAGAATATCAGATACATGTCCAATATTTCAGTATGACAGAGAGAAAATTAAGTACTCCTTTGAAGAAACATAGAGGAAACATCAGCAAAAATTGAGAGAGAACAAAGACCAATCATCTTATGAATTATACATTTTACATTGAGTCCACAATAACTCCAATTTAATAATAAATTTTTCATCCTAGGGATGATTGACTAACAGAAATCACAGATGCTTCTTCTGCCAGAAGAGCAAAGAAAAATTGAAGAATTAAGGCAAAGAAATGGATAAAAACAAAAAACTACAGGGATAAGGGAAAAATGGCAAGAACATCTAGGAGAGAGAAAGATTCTCTATGAGGTCTAGATACAAAAAAGATAGAATATTCAGAATGGTACATTTCTCAATCACTGCAAGGGTTTCTTATCAAAAGGCTACAGGAAAACATGTTGGTGGCACTCAAGTACACTTTCACACAAGGTGTTCAGAGAGACAGAGAAAGACATTACATACACTGTATTCCATCAAGCATGATAAATTACTTTTCCTTTAATTGCACAAAGTTTAGCTACTGGGTGGTAGTAGTAGAGTTGCACAAAAATTACAAATGATTGTGGTACTCTAAGGGGAATCAAAACTGGATCAAATTACATTTGCTCTTCTAAAATCCACAGTTCTGATAGATCAATTAATTTGAACCCCAAATTTGACTTTACCAAATTACATTGCCACTGCTTTTAAGAAATAATGAGCTAATATAATGAGTGTCTTCCATGCACAATGAACATTATTTTTTTAACAAACGAAGGGCTGAAATTTCGATTTTACTTGATGAGTTAATTGATATTTTAACCTTGCTGATAACGGAGAAGTTAATGTGTGTTTAATCTCAGCCCTCTAATTGAATTGGTGTGTTAATAATTCTAAATGTAAAATGTATTGTGGGTTTCCCCCTCGAAAATATCTTGACATTGTAAACATTTTACGTCTGGGTCAAAATCACTTAAATTACTCAGCTGATATGATAGTCTCCTCCTTATATAAGCTCGTTTGCTTCTACGGGTTGCGTGAAATTCGCGTGTTCCATTTCTCGTAGAATTCACAACGATGTAGGTTTCAACGGAGTCATTGAACGGGCAAGAGTGAAAAGACAGTAAGCTCCTAATAAGCCGCAGGCATTTCTCAAATGCGAGGTATTCGACTCATAACAAGATAAACCTCGCGTGGTAAAAATTCAGAGGAAACTTTGCATTTCACCCTTTTTCCGATCTCGTTTGTGAAAACATTGGTGTTCTAATTTCCTGGTGTATGGTCTTGAGTAAGAAAGTACGTCAGCTTTTCAAGGTTAATTATGGAAATTATGTACTTTATCTATTGTCATAACGGCTAGCGGCGTGTACCGTTTCCATAAAGTGAAGGAATGAGAACATTACGCGCTATAAAATATTTAAAACAATTTTCAAATGCCACGTCTACAACTTCCAAATTTAAACGACTCGGTATTCAAAGTTTCTATTCAAAGACCTTTAAAGTAAACAAAGTAGCACTTCTCATTCATTTAGGTGTCAGAGTGAAGAACCCGAACAAGACGATACGTAAAGAGTGTAAAAATACATCAAGTAAGCCGTGAACGACTAGCAAAACAACATGGCGAAAGCGACGTGAGAAGCTCAACAGGCACGAGTTGCTTCGCTTAAACGCTGAAACTGTTTACCACAAAAGCGAAGATAGAACCCACGGGAAAAAATTAAGTTCATTGTTTTGGTGTAAGAAATTTCTATCCCGATGACAATTGCGGGATCAATTTATTGTCCGCAAGAAAACCACCCTTCCGTTCTACAACGCGGACTTACAAACATCCTTGAAACCTTCAGAAGACGACATAAAGGAAAATTCTCGTATAAATAAAAAGCTTTCGTTTAATATATTGCTTATAAACAAAAGATTTCTCTGACGATTGGAGAGGACTTCAATACAGCCAAAATAGTGTTACCGAAATAAAAAGACGCTTTAGAACTCAGTCATGCGATAACTGAAATCACGATCCAACAGCTGAATTCACACTCAGATGTTTATAACATGTCTAATTTCGCCCAGGGAAGTATTCCATAATCAACCACAAATCTTACCTGAACGTGACTTTATTCTAAGTGTAAATGTTCCACTATCGTCTTCTTCAAAACTCATAATTCAATACCTCCCAGCTGAAGATTCAGTTGAAATTCTGTCAATGACTGCTTGCAGAAAGATTATATTCAATTCGACCACTGCAGATCAATTGCTCATCAACATTTGGGACAAAGCATTCCAAAACTGTACAAGGATACAAAAGACACGGGTATTAGTTAAGTCTTCGATCTGTTGCTCACTCAACATTGAATGCATCGACCCAATAAAAACCAGATGATTTTGTGTAGCACGCTCGCAGAGCGAAAAGAGCAGTCGATGCCTGTGAATTACAGAGGGCCCGTAACTAACGTGTGCTGCACAACCAGCGAATAAGCCTTCGACTCACGACCCACGAACCTCCTTTGAAGTACCAAACGAAGGAATAATTGAACCACGACTGCCACAGCCTACTACGATATTCCAAGGACTAGGTGGAGTGCCCCAGAGACACAACACATCAGCGATGAAGTATTTCCGAAATATTCGCTCATGCGGAGCATGGACTCAATGATCTCGGACGCGGCAAAAAGCAGGACAATGGGCAATTGTTATTGGCCAATGAAATCGTTAGGTTCGATATGTGAACTATGTTGCGAATTTGAAGTCACTTACGTATCTTGGACATCTTCAAGAGACCAGAAACTAAACTCTTTGAAAAACATACTTGAGGGAGAAGATAAAACAACCGATAAGATATTCTGATTTGATATCTTTCAGCGTATAACATAACAGGGAAAGGCTAAAATTAAATATATCGAATTTAATTGAAAAAATCATCTCCCTCGTTAAGTGTAAAATCATCTGTACACATAAAGAAATATCGATTGCAAAGTAATTTCTATTAAAACAAGACAGGATATTACTTCAAAACCTTTGTTTAAAGATAATATTGTACCCCCAAGGTTCTTAATCTTGTAAAAGCGTTGACGAGGGAAGGAAGCTAAGAATGCGTTTTTTCTTTGCTTTGCGAAACAGACACAGTTAAGCGTGGGTTTTAACAAAGGAGAATAAATCCTCCCGATTTTTACGTGGGGGTTGTTTTTGTCGCTCAGTTTTCGCTCAACTGTATCCCCCTTGAGAGATAATTTGACTTAAAGGGGATCACGAAAAACAATGCAGTTCGATTAATTATATCCGCTCAGAAATCAAGAAAACTGGTCGTTAACACATTGGATAGATATCGAAACGTTTCAATACCTCACGAATAAGTTCACTTCAGCACAGAAACAGGAATTTCTCTCCAAATCAAACAATTTCCTCGTGTTTTATCTGTTTCGAGCAATCTGCCTGACAGTTTTCAATTTATTTAGCAGACCCTTACACATCAGAACTCCCAGCATTCGCTGTCATGACACTCATATCATTCTCGTAATTGGAAAAACAACTGAAAACCAACTTCCTATTTTCGCGTCCAAATGCCCATGAAGAGCTGAGAAATATTGCTTTCTCGCTATTTATATCTGTTCGATTTTTAGTAACGAATCCTAAATCCTGTTGTGACTTATCAAGATTAAAAAAGTTGCGTGATCGTGAATCATTTAATTACTCTAATCCCATGGTGTGTTGTATGTGACACAAAGATACAGGAAAAGGAAACACGAACAACTTCCTGCGTACAAGTGCGATACTAAAAAACGTCGTCGGGGTACAAGCCCCTGAAAGCTGATTTTATTTTTAACTCATAGTACGTACATTTTTTAGTTGTACCAAAGTAGTTTGTTAAGATAGTTTGCGGCGAAATCAGCGAGAGTCTATCAGTGAAAAGCTGGGATTAAAATTTGATGATCATACTATGCAACGGCTAGATCACAAGCCCGACGGTCCATCAGTGCATGAGTCACTCAGCTGGTATTTAAGTCCGATCACTACTCAGAGGCTTACCAATTTAACGCTGACTGAATGACTGACTGACTGATTGATTGATTCAGTATTGACTGACTGACTGACTGACTGACCGATCGGCTGTCTGACAGAATGACAGACTGACAAACTAACTAACTGATTGACTGACTAGCTGACTGATCGATTGACTAACAGAATGACTGACTGACTGACTTACTGACTCACTGACTGGCTGACTCAGTGATTGGCTGACTCAGTGATTGGCTGACTCAGTGATTGGCTGACTCAGTGATTGGCTGACTCATTGACTGACTGGCTGACTCATTGACTGACTAAATAATTTCAATATATCATCAAAGTTGAAATGGTAAATTGGCCACCGTTACGATTATAAAAGCTGACGTTTCGAGCGTTAGCCCTTCGTCGGAGCGAATAGAGGAATTGTGGGTTGTCGGTACTTTTAAAGGCAGAGAATGGAGCTACGTGATTGGTGGGAACAAGGCCACGAGAAAACACAAATAAATTAGTGGAATGAAAAGCGGTTGATACCTGTGGGATTTAGATTGCCGGTTTGAAAGATGAGCTCAGTTTGTTCAAGAGTTTTACGGCTTTTTGTGCTACCTAAGTGTAAGGAAAGACCGCAGATTGCCATATGTTGCTTAGAATGATTAGGTAAATTAAAATGTCCAGCGACTGGTTTGGGTGTGTCCTTGTCATTCCTCTCCACGTCGCGAAGGTGTTCTCGGAATCGGTCACCTAGTCTTCTGCTTGTTTCGCCGATGTAAATCTTTTTGCAATAAGTGTAAGTTATGCAATAGATTACATTGGCGGAGGTGCACGTGACTGGCTGGCTGGCTGACTGGCCGACTGACCGAGTGACCAACTAATTAACTGACTGACTGACTAATTGACTGACCGTCATGCAGTATAATTGAATGAATGAGTGATTGAATGACCCGACAAACCAACAACAGGTTAGCATGAACTTCAAGATGAAAGGTTCCTCGAAATGGCCAGCTATTTTCGAGTCAAGTAAACCCTCGAAGATTTCAGTTCATCATGCATAGATTGGAGATTTTTAAGCATTAATTAGAAGTCCTCAATGACTGTTCCTGAACAAAACGACGAGGAGGTTTTATAAAGGCAAACTAGTTACTCTAAGCAATAAACACGCAACTCATGATAAGAAAGAAGAAAGTGTGTGTACTTGATGAAAATCCGTTTCATTACATTTCCTAAGTCGTTACTTAAAATTCTAAGTTCCTCTCCCCTTAGAGAACAAGATTTTCTGTTATTTTACGATTAATTGTTTATCTAAGAGTTAATATTGGCCTGCGGTACCCCACTAACGAGCTTAACTTTCCTATAAATGATATGCGTATGTGCGAAGTAAATATTTTACTTAACTTTTCAATAAAAATTGTCTCTGTTTAAGTAAAATGATTCTAAAAACCGAGTGAACCGATTTCTAAGGGGAATTCGGGAGTTACAGACCATTTTTTGAATAGACTTTGGTCTAAAGACTGCTGTAAAGCGCCATCTGACAAATCAATGAATAATACATAACGTGATTTCTTTTGTTTCAATCAGCTGCTGAGCAGCACTTTCCTCATAAGCGGAAGTTTTTGGCGTGTTTGGGAGCTCGGGAGGTGGATGGCGATGAGCCAGAGAATGTCATTACTTCTAGTGTGCTTTGGCTTCAAACAAACTGTTTGGGTTGTACTTATTGTAACTTTTTACCATAATTAAAGGCGACCAAAGATTTTACAATTTATCATGAATGTTCAGTAACGTGCAACATGGAGGACAAATTGTACAAAAGAAGTAACTTGCGGAAAACTGACAAGAAGGATCCAGTTGTATTCAACAGTCCGAGGAACTGAAACTCAGGATAATATGCAAACTTGAATTTGAACCTAACCGATTCCAAGTATTACTTGTAACGCGTGATTACAATCAGTATAGTAGCTCAGTTTAGATTTCCAAAATGGTGCACTTCGTGTAGTGATCGTCCGATAATTTTAAATCCACATAGTGGTTGTGAACATTAAACCAAAAGAAAAGTAGGCAGAGAGCTAAAAAAAAAAGCGTTATTTCTTAGATAGTGTGATAGAGCTAGGAAACTTACTTTCGAGTAAATAGAAACCACATGTCAAAACTTCAAATTTAATGGCTAGTTTCGAACTTGTGCGTTTTACGCAAATGATTCAAGTCTTAATTGATTAAACGCGCCCTATATTGGTTCACGTCGTCCTGATTCCCAGGGCTTTTCCCTTGATAACAAGGAAGGACGCCCTTTTAATAATCATGGCAAAAATCCAAATAAATCAAAGTCGTATGTACGAAATAGGATATTTCTCTAGAACTGCTGAGGTTTTTTTATCCAGATTTGATGGTGTTAACCGTTCTTTAGTCGTGATCAACTGCCACCCAAAATGTTAATTTCTGTTTGAAAGTCTGTTTTGTAATTGTTGAAAACGATTTGACATATTTCCAGTGAAGAGTTTGAGTAAGGAAATAATCCCAAGATAGCGATCCTTGTCCACTCTCTCCAAGTCAAATCAAAATTCAAAGTGTCGCTTTCGAAAGTTTGAGAAGCGCGTACTTCCTCAATAAGCACAGATTGTGATAAACTGAGACATTGTATTTCCTAAACAGTTTATCATGCAAGACTGATCATGTCAGAACTCCTTTCCGTACCAGTAGAGCTGCTATGCAGCGGCTTTATGTTGTTCACAGAACACATCATTAATGAGAAATTCGGCCTCGAACTTTCCGAAAACAAGGATCCATCCACCAGAGAATTGCCTATTGATTATCCACACTTTGACGCAGAAGATGCCTCGAGTGAAGAGTTTTAAAAACCCCGAAACTTCAGAGATAAAGCTGTTTGGAGAGAAAAAAAGACTACCTATAAAAGTCTCCTTAAAGAAGAGTGCCTGGTTCGCATTTCTGGTAACAGTACTGGCTGGTGGATTAATAGAGGTTGGATGCCTCTTGTTTATATACTATCTGATGAAGACAATTTTCATCTATGATTGGAAGAAGCTCCATGATCCGTTCCTTCTCTCCAGAAAAAAAACGACTTCGTATAATTGGAGAATCGTACCTGGCTTCACCTCTCTATCTCTGGCAGCCACTGATGTTGCTTTTTGTGTTCAGATGGCCTCTTATCAAAGAAGTTAACTTAGTAACGTTTACTCTGGTTGGAGTTTTCTTTGATCTCGCCTACAGATTTTTCAGTGGTTGCTGTTTACGGACTGTACTACCCTCCGTGGGTTCCATATCCACTGATCATCCTTTATTTATTTCTGATTCTTGTCCAAAGTTTTTCTATTGGGAGAATTTTCAGAAAAATATTTTTAGCGCGAGTTTATTCGGTTTTTAAGCTCTGCGGGCAGTTCATCCTTGGGTCCCCAGTTTTTTATTTGTTCGCGTATGTGTTGTGTCCACAGTTTGCGCACCTCGGTCTTTTCAAAGTCGCCATGATTGCTCTTTCATATTCAATTGCCATAATACCTAAGATAGTTTCAAAGCGATGTGTCAGGATTGAAAATTATAAATCCAGGCTCTACGAACGTTTTAGTGTCTTCTGCATCTAGTGCGGTTTGCATAGCACTGAGATTTATGCTGGCCGAATTTAAAACCCTTTGGGCGTTTATTGCGTAAGTATTGGCGATCGAACGATTCACCTAATGTACGAATTGATCGTCAAAGCTAAAAAATCTCATGAGGATAAATTGCAATATGAGAAAATTTTGCTATTGAGTTTGGAAGCAGATCCCACAGGGCCATTCACTGCCGCCAAAATGACAAAACGTCGATCTCAGAGGCTAGCCGCTGACCCAGCAATACACGAAAGGATGTCTAGCGCAGCAGCAATTATCCTTTCGGTTGAAGTAGCCAAAATGTATGGCATAACTCACCGGAAACTGCGTCCTGAAGAGTACCAGGAAACGGTTGTGGATCTTTTGATACGAATAATATTAGCACTGCTTGTATAGTTCATGTTCAACGTAATACTTGTAATGATTTTAACACGTGCAAGAAATATTCCCGTTCTTAGAGTTTGGAATGTAAAATGGAAATCGCATCTTATTGATTGTGTTGTGACTGTTTATATGATTGTAACTTATTATACGAACAAAATTCTGATAATTCTCAACACACTATACGAGGCTGAGGAGAAGATTGATAACAAGTAATTTGGCAGAGATTGGTGGTAACTGTAATCTGATAATAATAATAATAATAATAATAATTTAATATTTATATTGCGCAAATTAAAATGTGGATATGATCAAATGCGCATCACAACACTTTTCGGGGGACTTTGGCCGGACTGCATCAGCAGTTTACAAACAATCGAAGGAAACTTATTTGAAGATGCCCCCTTCTCCCCCAATTCCCAGTAAACAGGCCAGACCACATCACAGAAATCTCGTGAGTGGGTTCTTTAACTTCCCCCCTGCCTAACCAAATTAACTAATTAATAGATGCAGGAGACACAGCTAGAGATTCATAGATGCTGTTCACTTTGTTCTCAGCCTTCGCAAAAAGTTATCGAAATATAGGCCTCACCGTCAATAAACGTCTGCAAACAGTAAACCGAAATTGTGTCCCATGATCCTAAGTTTTTGTATGAGTCGTGTTCTGAAAACAGCAGAACCATTTTCCTTTTTCAATCTGAATGGCATTTCTGCCGCACGACAATTCTACAAAAAACACTTTATTGATGATAATTTTAACCATCACAAAAGTTAACAGAACTGGTATCCAAAAACGTCAAAAACAAACGGAAAACTTACCAAACCTCAAAACAGCTAAGCTGAAGACTCTGCAGAAGGTTAGCAAAGAGTTGGTAGCCTGTCAATAGCCTTCTAGCCCACCCCATCCCCTCCTGCCCACCCCATCCCCTCCAGCCCACCCCATCCCCTCCAGCCCACCCCATCCCCTCCAGCCCACCTCATCCCCTCCCCGACTCCCTTCAGAGAGGCCCTCAAGAAATAATTGAGCAACAAAAGCTTGCGAAGGAATCATAAAATACGATTGTTACTGCAAAAAAAAAAACTCTTTTTAACCATGACAGTAGCAGCTTAACGTACTAAACATAACTAGCTGATGCTCTAAGAAAAATAGAGGGCGATTGTTACAAAAAAATAATAAATTCTGAACTTGATAGGTACTTCATGATCTTGCAGCGACTGATAATCTATATTCATTATTACGATATACATTTAGAGAAGTAAATTTGTAATTTTTTACCTAAATTTTCATGTTTCTCCGCATCGTAGCAAACTGCTTTGATAGATGATTTCCTTAATCAGGAAAAACATGAACACTTACTTTTACACCCATAAGCTCCATTGCTTTAGTTTGTCTTTTTTGTTAGCTCGTTTACTGGCAAACAGATCAACTTCTTACTTGTACGCTAGGATTGTCGGTTTATTGGATGAAAACAAATAATCTTCATTGCCAATTCAATAAAACAAGCCTACTTTGGAAACATAAGAAGAACTCATAAAATATTGTTCTGATAGATTTACAATTTTTCCCTTATAGACTTGCATAAATTCTTATTCGTTCAACTTGTGCGCCTCCGTTCAATCAGCACAACTGGCGCATAGAAGTTCAACCCCCTCCCTGACGAATCCCTCATTGGCCAGAGACCGCTGACACCGAGTGCAGTTAAAGCACTCTTTGTGGAAATTTGATTCCTCTAACGTGAAGTATTCACCGCCAATAATTGGTTTAAAGCAGACCTCACACTGCTTGGCCAGGAACCTTCCATAACACTCGATGCAGTAGCGGTGGCCACTGTGCACGGAGAATGGTCGAGATGCCAACGATTCATGGCAGGTAAAACAACTGAAACATTCCTTATGCCAGGTCTGTTCGTTGTAAAGGACACCGCCTTCGGAAAGTGGCTCCCCGCAATCCGCGCAACGCTTGGCATGCAAATTCTGGTAGCATCCTGGACAATAGAACTCGTCATCTTTTGGAACGAAACCGCTGGTCCCGATGGCTTCCCGACAGACGGCGCACTTGAAGCATTCTTCGTGCCAGTAGGTGCCATTATATTCCAAGCGCGCGCTTCCAGACTCGATGGCATAATGGCATCCTTCACACGTCTTCTGGAAGTTCGTGATGTAGCAATCATTACACAGAACTTGCTCCTTGTAGAAAGTAAATTTTCCGTCTGATCGCAGAGGTTTCCGACACAACTCGCACAGGAAACACATTTCGTGCCAATGTCGATCGTCAGCCGTTGACACGTCTTTAGCATCAGGGCCAATCTTGCCATGACAGTAGTCACACACGTTAGCAAATCTGCATTAAAAGAAACAATTTTGACCATTAAAACCGCTTAATCGATACAGAATGGAGAATCTTAAGCAGTAGTAGCAAGACTGCTGTTGAGTTGCCCTCTTGCTATTGAGAAAAAAGTTGGTCTCAGACGCAGAATTGGCGAAAAAATCTCTCAATGTTCTTCACGATTTTCCTTGTCATTTGACTCCCTGAATAAGATAACAGCGTCCATGAAATTAATATATCACGTACAACGCACAGTCACGTAATTCTTAGCAAAAAGAACACACCTGCAGTCAAAACAGTCAACGCATACGGGCTTTTCGTCTCTGACAATAAACTGCTTGCCGGTGATACTGACGTCGCACTCGTTGCATCGGAAATGACCCAAGTGCCAGCTTTTGTTCATGGCTATGGTGTATTCTCCAGTAAAGATAAGCTGAGCATGCGCAGATAGAGGGAAATAAAAAAAGTTCAAAATTAATTATGTGTCAATGTCGCGTAACAAACTGAAATGAAAAAAAATTAACTTTATCGTGAAGCCTAGACTTTGAACATCCGGGCCTCGCAAAGAGGACCAGCTCTACTGACTCGATCAAAGCCCCAAAAAGCTTTGGATCAAAGAAAGAATCTGAGCTACTACGCCTCCACCCCTTCCCCAAAAACAGCACTACGCCCCCACCCCTTCCCCAACAGCAGTCAACTGATAACAATTTACGATTCATGTTTGATTAGGGGAGGGGTAGGTGCGCAATTGCTGAGATACTGACATTAATCCAAACCTATTAATCACAGCTAACGAGCTACAGATGTGAAAGTGCCGTGTGATCGTCCGGGTTAGTGTAGTCCTGAGAAGGACTGTTGTCGGTGGCAGTGACTGATGTTTCGACAACCTGTGCGGAAGTCATCGTTAGAGTCAAGTGAATAGCTGTTGTCAATAGAATGTTCTTAGTTGTTGTCAGTAGACGTTATTGAGAGCAAAGGCATAAATGATGACAAACCAGATTTCAGTGCACTAGCCTTCTAATGTTCGACTGATAAACAAAACTTCCACTAACTCCTGTAATGACTTCCACTTAAGATGACGCTATGTCAGTTACTGTGCTCCTAGAGCGTGGACAACCGCAAAATGGCATAACATATTGTGGCGGCTAATCTTACCTCGTCGCATCCGTAGCAACGTTGCCTTGACAACTCAGCGTGATGTCTTGCGCAGTAGACTTTGTTTCCATACCGGAAGTAAGTGAGGTCTACCAACAGCTCCCAACAAGTCGCACAGCAGAAGCATGCAGCGTGATAACATGACACTTCATTGTCATCAAACTCAGCTGAAACCACCACGTCACCTTTAGGGATGGTCTTGAAACACGATTGGCAATTCTAAAGAAGCACAGGAAAACCAAAAGTAAATTCGAGCGCAGTAAACTTCAACTATGCGTACGAAAGGTATGCAGATCGAAAACGCTCCAGTGAGCTTCCTTCTCTAGTAAACCCATCGTCCAGAGCTTTTGTGTAAGCCCCTCCCTCCCTCCCTGAAAGGTCCTACCTCTTCCCCTCCAGTTTATCAAAGAAATACACGTTAAATACGGCATTCTTTCTATCCGGGCTACAAAAAAGAAGAATAAAGATTCTTCTCCCCACGAAGACTCTTGTTCACGCATTTGTGACTTCGCATTTAGACTATTGCAACTCCTTTTTATTTGGCGTACCCAAGTACCAGACAGAGCGTCTTCAGAAGGTGCTTAACGCCGCTGCTCGACTAATTTTTAGGATTCCCAAGTTTCACCACATCTCGTCCGCCTTATATAATCTTCACTGGCTTCCTGTGGCTTATCGCGTCCATTTTAAGTTGTTACTTTTAATTTATAAAGCTTTAAATAACCAAGGCCCACTATACATAAAAGAATATCTGCAGCCACACAGTGTCAAGGGTCATCAGCTACGTTCCTGCGATCAGGGTCTCCTTAAGGTCCCAAGAACTAACTTTAAGACCTTTGGTGATCGTGCCTTTGCCCGTTCTGGACCTTTTTTGTGGAACGAACTGCCGCTTGAAATTCGAAACAGTCCAAGTGTAACGATTTTTAAGTCAAAGCTTAAGACACATCTATTCAAGCTGGCTTACAGTTTGTTTTGATATTTTGTCGTTTATCATTTTAATATTTGTAGTTAATAATGTTGTAAAGCGCTTTAGAATATTTTATAATTTTAGCGCTTTAGAAATGTAAATTATTATTATTATTATTATTATAAAGAGCGTTAGCCCGAACGCCCTGTGAAATAAGATATCCAGAGGGTCTGGGGGCTTACTAGATCGCCTACTACAGATTTTACTCTGTACCAGGGGTCTTTGTGAAGTAACGAACCAGGAACGAACATGAATATTGCATAGTAATTTAATCAAATAACTTCATCTTTTACACCTCGGTAGCGTTTGATCATGAAAAACAATACCATGCATTGATGTGTCACTTGGCCGAATCAAAATTCCGCGTCCTACCGCTCAAGACCTATTTTTTCACAACTATTGGACAATTCTTTTTTTTGTACGAAATTATTGGAGGAAGTGACCTATCGTAAAATGTGAGACGAGGTTAAGACTTAAACCACACAATAAGAGAAATTACAATACCATGGAGTGGTAAGAATAAATTATGATATCCAAGGCGTGGTTCTCGCGACCCCCGCGCAACAAGCGGCCACCTCGCTAAGTCCTCGCACTCGCGAGGACTTAGCGCACTCCCACGAGAAAACCACTAAGAGAGATTAGGCTGAGCCGGAAAATATATAGACATCTTTGTGCGCGTGAACAATGATAGAGAAGTAGCTTAAAGAGCTCCTATACGTAAAATGAAAATAATAATGATAATTATACGCAGAAAGGATAGACTGCCCAAAATTATAAGAAAGATTAAAGATCTGTAAGGAATTTTGCGCATCTGTTCACATACTTGAAGCACATCATTAACAACCAAATTAAACAGGGTTAACACAAATGGACATTTACTTAAACTCTAACTAGTCAGAGCCTCTTTGGTACAAGACAAGACAAGACAAATTCCTCTCGTTGAAAAGTTATCCCTGCAAACTTAACGTGTTCATACACGCCTTTTCAAGAGTTATCTTTAAGAACTCAAGAAAGATTACCGTAAACATCTACAGTCTCGTTCTTGGAATTCTCTTTATATCATAAAGCATACCTAAATGGTTTTGGTAAACCATTATCAGTTTTGTTCTTATCTAGGCTGATCTAAAGCTAATCATTTCTTGTACGTTAAATTTCACAGCGTTTAATTTAAAGCGGATTGGACAAGTTATTGTTTAAGCAGGATTAAGACCTCAGCAGATTATCCAGCCAGCTTATGAAACTTTTGTTGCCTGGGGTTAAAGGGCTAGGAAGTATGAACATTTCTTGGCATGTGTGCGCTTACAAAGCTTCGAGTAAAAGTTAATGCTTCATTAGAAAAAAAACACGCCAAGCTCATTAATGCTTGAAATAAAGGAATACTGAGAGCAGATACACAGATAAGCCCATTTTTTTATGATGCAATCCACTGTTCTGAGAAAGAAGTGTTCCATCAGTCACTAAAATAAAGGCTTTATAGCAAAGTGACTCTAAAATCTTATCGTTTTTGTTTTCGTTTTTTTCATCACAAACATGTTAATCTTCCATTCTTATCCAGGAGAGCGAACTTACGTCTAGTTTTCGGCGAAAATCGCCAGAGAAACTCTTTATCGTCTCTGGTGCCTTTCCGTAATTTTTTTTTTTTTTTCATAATTTAAGTGCATTCCAAACAGTTTATTAATACAAGCCATTCTGAGTGTGGAGAACTGCTGCCAGTATTGACGTTCTGTGGCTTCACTTGACCACGTATCTATTCAGGGCGTGTGTATGTGTGTTATTGAAAAACCTTAGTCCAGCATTGTGTCTGGTTTGAGGATTAAGGTCTTTAAGGGGGGTCAAACGTTGTAAATTGACATATTTAGCATTAACGTTGAGAGATGAAAGAAATGCGCATGCAATCAACTGTCTCTCTTTTTTTTCTCTGCTGGACATGAACGTATTTCTTGTTTCTTCTACTTGCAAGGAGAAAAAATCAACAATATAATAAGGAGGACAAGGAGTTTCTCTGACCTCTCTTCTTCCAAGTGGAACTTTGACCTTTCCGGTTCCTCTTGCATTGTCTTCGTTATTCCAGAATTGAACAAAAGCTTCTCTTTGAGGCTCGGGAATATTTGAGAAATGCACGGGTGCTTTGTCTTGTGGTGGGTTTTGATATACGCGCTGTTTTATGTAATAATCTTCTCCTGGTGTACCAGCGATGGGAATTCTATCCTCTGGTAGGGACTTCATGTAAGCCTCCACCTATCATGATCCAGACAAGAGCACAACTATGCATAAAAATTTCTGGATAAGGTGCAGTCTCAGTTCAAAAATTTCTTCGTTGTGTGAGGACATATACTTCAACCTTCCTGGTCTAAAGCATGAAGATGTCTTTCAAGTTCTGTTCGCAAATCTATTGGTTCTGTTTACTATTAATCCACAAAGATAACTTTCAAGTTATTCATCGGAATTAATCTTATTCGACGGAAAGCATGGTGCGGTTTGCCAATATTCATTTCCTAAATGGCGATTTATCCATTAAACCGCAGCGCTAAGGCATTTTTCAAACAAGGAAAACTTTTTTGATGCTTTTAATGAAAAAATTGTGGCAAGATTATCCCCCCCAAAAATGCAGAAAATTAATGAAGACACAAAAATTTTCGTAAGACTAAAATAGGCTCTGATGCGGAAAGAAAATGACATATTTGTTTTTCCATACCTGACCAGTTGTCAACCCTGGAGGTGACCAAAGGTAATCTGAGGCCGTTGAGGGAGGGGGCGGAGGGGGAAAGAAGTCATTATCCACAGGGGAGGATTGAGTTGGGTATTCATTGTTATTTGACAGCGGGGGAGGGGATGGTAAATCATCTTCGCGGTTCGTGTCCGAGTTGATTTTAAGGCCTTTTACTTTGAATTGAACTTCGTCTACGTCGACATCAGCATCAACATCTACAGACAGATCATGGTTCTCACGGGGACATTTGCAGTTCGCACAGACTTTACTGTCGAGAAAGATGGAATTGCACATTTTAAAAAAAGTCAGGTTACCAGGGGTAAAAAAAGGCTTGTCAAATCTGGTTCACGCTTGGACGCGTAATGGCCTAACGTCATAACGAAATGAAGAAAATATAAGGTTGTCTTAAACTGTGCAATCATGTTCATGTTGTTAAAATGTTACTCAATCGAGATGTCTCTTCGTTCACATTACCACAATGATGGTAATCATTATCATTAACGTTTAGTGGATCTTAGTACTGTTACTATGTTGTGCGAGAGAACAGATTTATGAGAGCAGAGAGAGGGAAAGCATAGACCTTTGTAAAATCGCCGAGCATCGTTCATGAGAATTGAGTCGATTCCTCTCAAAGAATAGATAATTCTAAACGGTTACAAGTGGTCAGAGGGTTACAAAAAAATATGGCAAATGTATGAAGTGCTTCATCCCCTGACGCTTGCATATGTATGATGACTGCATAAAGCATAAATATCTCATTGACCAGCCGGAGGTACATATTGGGAAAAACTGTGCCCGAGGTCTTGGATACCGCCCGAGGCCACAGTTTTTCCCAATACGGACCGACCTATGCTGGTCAATAATATTTTCTATTTTTTTCTAACACATAGAAAATGGTTGCCATAAGAACCCATGTGATTTGCGGCTACAATTACGAGTTTAAATACCGGAAAATCCTCCATAAACTTAATAATTTGTTAGCGAGTGGATAATAAAGAAAACAGACGTTATCCAAACTAAGGAGAAAGCTTTCATCTTTGAAGGACGATAAAAAATTAATTTCACTAGGTGAGACCCTTTTTTTATTTCAGATCTTCTAATAAGTACATTTGAAACATTTTAGCCGATATTTGTAAAAATAATGGAGGTTCCCTTTAACCCAACTTAAAAGGCTTCCGAGCAAACTTGAAACATTTTTTGATTAGTAACTGTCATGATGTGACACCTGTCAATTGAAGAGGAAAGAAGCGTACACGTTTTAATAAACAACAGAACTTGTAAGACAAACACACACGAGTTAACTGACGATCTTCTCGTAAAACTGAAAAACACTCGGAGATCTTACGAAAAGTATTGTTTATTTTCAACGACAATCAATGTTCGCAAATTTACCTCTGTTTCGTTTTAAAATGTCACGGAAAGTAAAATTGAAAGTGAATGCAAATGTATGCTTTGGAGTTGTCAGCTGTAATGGCGTGTGTAAATCGGTTTTTCTTTCCCCGAAAAGTTAAAGTCAATAAGACTCTTTCCAGCTAGACATAAGGGGATTTAATGCGACTTTTATTCATCGAATTCCTTCGGTTACTGTTGTAAATTTACGGTAGAAATGTCCAAATTCAAGGGACTTGCAAAGAATAGGCGAAAGTGTAGTTATAATGGTAATTGAACTGAGTGGAGTGCAATTTGGGCTGAAATCATACGCGTGATTTCAAAATCACAAGTATGATTTATGACCAAAATTGCACGACACGACGTTCAATTACCACTTTATTACGTCCATTTTGAAATCGCCCAAATACAGGACTTGGTCAATTTAAATATTTACTGATGCAGTACTGAGCCGGTTTTTTAAATAAAAAGCGGAACCGGAAATGCTTCTACATCTTATTTTGTATGCAAAACAGAAAGACTTTGACGTCATGTGTCCCAAACTCAGTCAAGCGTAAAATGATGCGATTTGGAGCAAAAAATGGTGCGATTCGTGAATAAATCGCACCAGTTAGAGCCAATCAGATTACAGGGACCACCAGTGATTTCAAAATGAATGTAATAAATATCCGTTATCAGATTTACTATAATACGTGAATAATACTGGCGTTACCTGCATGCGCAACCTAAATCCGTTTTACAGGCCTATCAGGAAAAAAGAAAAATACTACAAGGAGCCAACAAAAACTCGACGAAATCACATGCACACGACCTGAAGAGGGGAGAAACGTGAGTGTGGTCGCAATTGATTTTAGTTCAGCATCTGATTGGTTAAGCTTATCACAGGGCCACACAAAAAACAATACCAACAAAACCTCAGTTTACTTTCCGCGCTCAAAAGCTAATTGCTCCAAAAGTGCTTTTTGTCTATCGTTATCAAATTTGAAGCAGTAAGTAAAGGTCATTTTCGCAACTTGATCTCAAAAGAAAAGTAAATATTTACACTACAAAGATTAACAGCTATAAGACTGACGGATTAATGTTTTTTTTTATAAAGTTAAAATCAGCCCTGCTTCTTTAAAACAACTCAAATCTTTTAAGAAAAATTCTCAAAATTTGGGCGGTAGGTTGGTCATATGGCTACAATTCAAACAAGAGCGAGTCTTGGTTGTACGGATCAAACGATAGTTTTGGTTTTCGCGATCCTCATTTCCAAAATAAACGTATGGATTGTAAACAGATGCTTATTACAAACGGAAAACTCCTCACAATGACATAAAAAAGATTGTTCAGCAAAGCAGAAGCTTTCACCAAAAACTAGGACAGGCCGCTAAATGTCACGAGGGATGGTAACTTCTGTTTATTTTTATGCGAGGTTCGAACTAGTAGTTTTATCAATGCATATGCATTGCTGTCAGATGGCTCACCTTACTACCACGACTAGTGTTCATAGTGTAATGAATTTTTACCACAACCCAATAACTCAAATTCTCCGAAACCGAATCGCTTGAATATCCGCCCGATCGGAACCAAACTTAGCTATGTTTCTGTTTCACTTAACAAAGTAACACGCAATCTTAAATTGATCATAGAATCACAAGAGGAATTTTTTAAGGCATCTTTTTCAGTGCCAGTGGTTTTCCTAATAAATTTTCTTCGAAGTGTCTATTATATGACCACAGAAAACGAAGAGATTTAAAATTCAAGTCTTCAGTTCTTAAACTTCATCTGCTTTCGAATGATTTCCACGTGGTAAATCAATTTACATGAATATTTTGTGGTTTTCGGCAAACTTTTATAGAAATAATCAATCTCTAGTGAAACGGATGTCCTTAAAATTACACATGGGCAATTTGCGGCATTTTATCCGCCATTTTCAAAAGCAGAAACGCTTAGATATTCCATGAAAATCGTTAAGAAAACATCAGCAGCAACTCTTGAATTGTTTGAAGGTTATTTTTCGTTTAGACTTGGAACACCGAAGAAACAAAAAGTGACCAGTCTTTTCTAAAACATCCTTTTGTTGCTGTTGTTGCTTTCGGTCGGAAAAGCAGTAACGCCATATGTTGTGGCCGGAGAGCATTCCTTCGAGGAACTTAAAAGATGTGTCTTCAAAGGAAGGTTAAAATTCGCAAATACTTTCGAGGACACTTACTTGAAATTGCTCACTTATAGCTATTCAGAGAGAGCTAGGACTAGGTCCTTCAAGAAACTCCTCGCTTCTTGCAAGTTTGCTCCCTCAAAGTTTATTAATCCATAAATTAAATATTCTACACACAGTTTGTCAAAACTAACGACCAAGTCTGTTTCTGTGACAAAATAACTTTCGGTGTTTGGTTACAAAACTACTCAAACGGAATTAAAGTTCAGTCGGTCACCTTCGCGCTGCGTCCTAAAAGCTGCCTTTATAATGCGCAGCGGGTTTTTTGGCACGTGTCTGAAAAATGTTATTCTAACGCCTTCTAAGATTGATCTCTCTAGAATCTGGCCTTTTCTTTTGTGGGAGCATCATTAGAAGCGGAAAGGGAAAAAATTCGGATCTTTTGGCAATCCATAAAACTCTTAAATTTTTGAACGCAATTGTTTACTTGTCTAACAAAATAAACACTGCAGACGCGTGAAATGAGTGTCCAAAATAATTGCACTGTTGTTGTAGTACTTAAGACCGTCCCGTTTGAAAATGAAAGTTTAAACATCTTCTGCGAAGAAGAATTTATCTTTAGACGTTGGTCATTCTGCGATATTACAGCCTACCACGATTTCCTGATATCTGCTCGGCAGTCACGATTCATGTTCAAAAATAACATGTCAATATCGCTCGATTTTTCTTCGGCTAAGAATAGAATAGAAAACTTTTGCACTTAGATCAGCTTTTCTGCTGGGTAAGTACAAAAGAGTCTCACCGTGTTATTACTTTAAGCTCTTGAAAGTGAAAATTTCCTGAGAGTGTTTTCTTGATCAAAGCGGCAGGCAGTGAAACCCGAATTAGGTATCTGTTCTTAATCGGTACTCGTTAAAATGTATTCTCACACACTGTGTTCATTCATTCGCGAAATTGCATTTCACTAACCTTATACTAGGTCTGGGTGGTTTTTGAGGAGGCTTTGTCTTCTCTACTTTCTTCACAGTCTCCATAAAGTGTTCAAACAGGCTTCTCACGCAATCGAAATGCTTTAAGTGCCCCAACAAACCGGCAGGGGTCGAACAGAAAAAATTATCTACGAGGCACTTCGCACTGGGCTTTACATGGACACAGCTTGTGTATTTAGTCACTGAAGCGGCTAATGAATGAAAATCGAAGTTTTAATGCCCTCCGGCAGCTCGCAACTTGACACATATCCACAATGACAAGTCGCTATTGCCAGCCTGCACTGACATATTACCTTCTAGTAACTAGTGTGGGTATTTCACTTTCATGATACCTTAGCACAGAGATCGCCAAATGATAAATTGGATAAATAGATATGAAAGGCGCTTTAAGAGATAAATACTTTCATACACACCCTTTACGAGCGAAAAATAGATGAGACAGTCAAAGTTAAGAAGTGTTATACGAATGCGAACAATTTGCTGCACTAGAATTATTTTCTGCGGGTGGGAACAACACGATCCGCGAGAAATTCATTGTGTTTTATTGTACTTAATTAAGTGACACACAGAATAATTTTAGTCTAAACAACGGGATTATAATTTCGATTTCATTAATTCTCAGTTCGTGCGCGAATTTTGTTCGCTGACAGCCCGACTGAGAGTATGCGTAAAATGGACCCACAAAATAAACAAGTTTAAGATGCTTGAGTTTGGACCACTTACCGCCACACGTGCAAACTGAATCCAGAACATTTTTCTCCGCATTTAAGACAGGGCTTTCCTTCGTCGAGATTCTGCAGCAAAATTCCCTGAGAGCAAAGGGAAAGATTCCAGTCAGCTTGACCAGCCAGCTGCCATTACGACCCCATCGTCGCAGTCTGAGAGGCGCTATTTATATAATTAAGTCAAAAAACGATTTAATAGTTGTCTCTCTTACTTTCTTCGATGCAGATGAGCGCTCCGAACCCATTTTGATCTCGTCAGTACTCAGGAAGCGCTGAAAATTGTCCATATTCTCAGCAGTGCGCGTTCTAGAGCGTCCAGCGTTCATTGTGGTATGCACTGGAGAGGTTAAGCGAAGCGCGATGCATTGACGAAATTAAATCCCGCTTTGATATTTATCCAACAAGGTTTTCATATTTCAGTCCCTCAGGGCGCGCCGGATGTCATTTTTTGACGCGCGGGCGGCGGACGAACACGCGAGGAAATGCGCGCAGGTTTTGTGTCATTACTACGTGCGTAAAGAAGAGAAATAGCTGAGCGTCTTCCGGAAGTGTTAACAAATTTATTGTGAATTAAATGTAGAGAAAAACAACAGTGAGAATCTTACTTCATTGTAAAGCGTACGAGACTTTTTTCGAGTCCAAAAGCTGTTCAGGATGTACGCAGAAAAAAATTACGTAGAGTGCAATAAGAAAATAAGGATTCTTTGAAACATGTCAAGCAGTTTATTATGCGAAGGCTCGGGATCGGAGCTTTTAATTAACAGAAAAAAAGTCTTGATATTATCCACGCAAATCCGGGAAAAGGGCGGTTTGTACGGTAATCCACTTTGAGACACCCTTAGTCTGAATTCTTTAGCGCTTTATTTGACTTTCTAAAGCATCCGCTATATTAAAATGTAGATATGGAAACAATACCTATAACTCGAAGCTAATCTTACTTTAAGAAACCCTACATGTTTTTGTTTGGGAGTTAAGATAAGATTGAAAGAAAAAATATCAATCCTATCTTGAATGCTCACTTTGTCACTGTCAAAACTTCAAGCAGAACAGATTGTCAATCAAGCTCGGATTTCCGCTCAGACAAAATATTTTTACTGATGATTCGCGCAAAAGATCATATTTCTAAGAATTTCTTTACATCCTGCAAACCTTTAACGACGAACAAATGAGATGGGAGAGTCTTAATATGAGAATCTCTCGGAAAAATTGATAACTCACGAGAAATACTTTCGCCAATAATCTCCTGTTGTTACCGGTCCACATTCCGAACAATCTGTTCTCTGCTTTTTTTTTCTCTCTCAGCAATGAACTATTTTGACGCCAAATTCTATTTGTGATACAAGTGAGGAGGTTTAGAAGCGAGACTGAATGATGTCGTTTGACGACAGAACCTTCGTAGAGATTACAGTTTCACAAAAGTTGTTAAGTTCATTTGTCACCAACAACTTGGGACAAAGGAAGTGTGTGGTTCCCGCTGAGAATTCACACCAACCCCAACCTATGTATAGCTGGCTAATGTGAAACAGTATTGCACGACGAAGCTACAAGATTTGGAAACGGAAAGGTTTTGTGGCTCTACCGCTTTTATCGTTTTCACCGAGCATTGAAAAAGTTACGTAAGAAAACGAGCCCCAGACTTGTTATTACGTATTGTATTCTGTACCACTGAGCTACAACACATTCGTCTCAGTTTCAACAATATCGGAAGCCTCTTGTGTGGTTGATACGGAAGGAATAAAGATTTCCGATTGAAATAGATGTTGAAGAACAACTCAGAATAAATTGATTTTGATTCTACAGGTTTACCTTTTAATTTTTAAATCAATTTTTTTTATTTACAGAATGCAGTACCAATTCATTTCCATTCTGCAGATCTCGATAACCAACGAGCTTCGACGTTTCGTACTCGTGTCTTAAACTAATAGAAATAAACAAGCAATCATAGTAAAACAAACAAACATAGGAAAACAAACATAAAGGTTTTGCTAGTAAGTGGCCAGTCGGCTTGTAAAAGGTGCCACGGACCACACATGAGGGAGGGGCAGGGCGTTATGTTAGTCTCCCACAATCGGGCATGTCTCGTCAAGAAAACCGAGCACCGTCCAGAACTGCACTATGCTGTAAATTCTGATCACGCGAATGATGAAAGATCGCGCGGCACGCTGAGCACGTGAGGGAAAATGTCGCGCTCGTTAGGCAGGAAACGTCAAACTATGGTATCAATTACACGGCTTATAAATAGCCACAAATCTCCCATATTAGTACCAATACTCCCTTATCAGCTTCTGCAGATGATGTTGAACAACCTAATTATATTTGAAGACAGAACAAAACCGAAAAATAAAACTTTAAATAGCAAGCTCGAGATAACGATGATAACTACGAGGAGAAAGAAGAGGAGAGAAATAATATGATACCGCTACCTGATATAAACAAAATTGATAGGAGGTCGACTCAATAACATTACTATGCACTAATTTAAGCTGGATGGAAATGTGTGATACTTATTAAGGAGTACAGGATGTATTGCCCGACCATAAGTAGAGAGATCTACGTGATAATGTTTTCTCAATCACTGATTAATGGAGAAATGTTTAGCCACGTACTGATAGACTATTTCGTGTTGTAAATGATAAATGTAACGCAGAGCGACACACACACACAATAAAAAGATGGAATTTAGCGAGCGGCCGATTATCGAATATTCATCGTATCTTTAATTAGCCATTTGAAGCAAAATTGTCGCACACTAAACAGCTAAGAACATTCCAGAAAAGATTAAGTAATTCGTCTCTACTGCATTAAAAAGTTATTTGCAGTTATCATAATAATCCGAGTAAGCATCGTATTTTGCAGTCCTTTCTCCAAAATGTCTTCAAAAGACACAGGAACATGTCCAAATTTCCTCTCCAACAAATTATTTGTCCCTGCTTCTATAGAGTCTCTTACATAATTTCTCTTTCAAAAAGTTCAGGTATTGATCGACTGAGGACAGATCATAGTGGGAATAAGAGAAAGTACATACATATTTTCAGGCTGGAGGCCCCATTCCCTATAAGATCTCCTTCGAGAAAAAAAATGTTGAATAACATCAATGCTAACGTATCACTTTCTTTCTCATCGGAAAAAGGTTTCGTGAATAAGCAAGTCCAAGTGGGTATGATTCTTTACCAGAAACGAATTTGAAAGAAAACAAACAAGTATTGACCCCTGAGAGATCATAAGGGTTCACTTGGCTTATACTATTTTGCGAAACGAAACGAAACGAAACGAAATTGTACTATTTTGCGAAACGAAACGAAACGAAACGAAACGAAATTTTGCGAAATGGCGTTTTTTCGCCTTTATTTAGCAAATATGTCCTCTTCGTCCGAAACAAAATGTTTCCACCAATAAGATGATCAATATTTTTAAGAGCCTGCTCACCTCTCATTTTATTGACCATAGTAGAATTCGTTTCGCAAAGTAGTAATTTTGACAGAATTACTATTTTGCGAAATGGCGTTTTTTCACCTTTATTCAGCAAATATGTCCTCCTCGTCCGAAACAAAATGTTTCCACCAATAAAAAGGTCAATGTCTCCAAGAGCCTGGTGACCTCTCATTTTATTGACCATAACAGAACTCGTTTCGCAAAGTAGTAATTTTGACAGAATTACTATTTTGCGAAATGGCGTTTTTTCGCCTTTATTTAGCAAATATGTCCTCTTCGTCCGAAACAAAATGTTTCCACTAATAAAATGATCAATGTTTCTAAGAGCCTGGTGACCTCTCATTTTATTGACCATAACAGAACTCGTTTCGCAAAGTAGTAATTTTGACAGAATTACTATTTTGCGAAATGGCGTTTTTTCGCTTTTATTTAGCAAATATGCCCTCTTCGTCCGAAACAAAATGTTTCCACCAATAAAATGATCAATATCTCTAAGAGCCTGGTCACCTCTCATTTTTTGACCATAACAGAACTCGTTTCGCAAAGTAGTAATTTTGACAGAATTACTATTTTGCGAAATGGCGTTTTTTCACCTTTATTCAGCAAATATGCCCTCTTCGTCCAAAACAAAATGTTTCCACCAATAAAATGATCAATGTTTCTAAGAGCCTGGTCACCTCTCATTTTATTGACCATAACAGAACTCGTTTCGCAAAGTAGTAATTTTGACAGAATTACTATTTTGCGAAATGGCGTTTTTTCGCTTTTATTTTGAAAATATGTCCTCCTCGTCCGAAACAAAATGTTTCCACTACTAAAATGATCAATATTTCTAAGAGCCTGGTCACCTCTCCTTTTATTGATCAAAATAGAACTCGTTTCGCAAAGTAGTAATTTTGACAGAATTACTATTTTGCGAAATGGCGTTTTTTTGCCTTTATTCAGCAAATATGTCCTCTTCGTCCGAAACAAAATATGTCCACTAATAAAATGATCAATCTTTCTAAGAGCCTGCTCACCTCTCAATTTATTGACCATAATAGAAACTTGTTTCGCAGAGTAGTAATCTTGACAGAATTACTATTTTGCGAAATGGCGTTTTTTTCACCTTTATTTAGCAAATATGTCCTCTTTGCCCGAAACAAAATGAAAGACAACTACCTGTTTTCGTTCTCGATTGCTCTTTATTGGCTCGGAGTTTACTCTTTATTGTTGTTATAATTCTGTTTTCTATTCTGCTCTGTATTCCTTGTATTTTGTTCTATTCTATTTATGGTTGCCGCAACTCGATTTTATAGCTGACCAACAAGCCACATGCGTGACTGGCAATTCCAGCCGAACTCAATTAACGCTCGATGTTTAGTCAAACTGCTAGGAAAATACGTTATAAGGTGACCAGGCTCTTAGAAATATTGATCATTTTATTAGTGGAAACATTTTGTTTCGGACGAAGAGGGCATATTTGCTAAGCAAAGGCGAAAAAAGGCAATCTTGCAAAATTTCGTTTCGTTTCGTTTCGCAAAATAGTATAGAAAACAGAATTATAACAACAATAAACAGTAAACTCCGAGCCAATAAAGAGCAATCGAGAACAAAAACAAGTAGTTGTCTTTCATTTTGTTTCGGGGAAAGAGGACATATTTGCTAAATAAAGGTGAAAAAAACGCCATTTCGCAAAATAGAAATTCTGTCAAAATTACTACTTTGCGAAACGAGTTCTATTATGGTCAATAAAATGAGAGGTGACCAGGCTCTTAGAAATATTGATCATTTTATCAGTGGACACAGTTTGTTTCGGACGAGGAGGACATATTTGCTAAATAAAAGCGAAAAAACGCCATTTCGCAAAATAGTAATTCTGTCAAAATTACTACTTTGCGAAACGAGTTCTATTTTAGTTAATAAAATGAGAGGTGACCAGGCTCTTAGAAATATTGGTCATTTTATTAGTGGAAACATTTTGTTTCGGACGAGGAGGGCATATTGGCTAAATAAAAGCGAAAAAACGCCATTTCGCAAAATAGTAATTCTGTCAAAATTACTACTTTGCGAAACGAGTTCTGTTATGGTCAATAAAATGAGAGGTGACCAGGCTCTTAGAAATATTGATCATTTTATCAGTGGACACAGTTTGTTTCGGACGAGGAGGACATATTTGCTAAATAAAAGCGAAAAAACGCCATTTCGCAAAATAGTAATTCTGTCAAAATTACTACTTTGCGAAACGAGTTCTATTTTAGTTAATAAAATGAGAGGTGACCAGGCTCTTAGAAATATTGGTCATTTTATTAGTGGAAACATTTTGTTTCGGACGAGGAGGGCATATTGGCTAAATAAAAGCGAAAAAACGCCATTTCGCAAAATAGTAATTCTGTCAAAATTACTACTTTGCGAAACGAGTTCTGTTATGGTCAATAAAATGAGAGGTGACCAGGCTCTTAGAAATATTGATCATTTTATTGGTGCAAACATTTTGTTTCGGACGAAGAGGGCATATTTGCTAAATAAAGGCGAAAAAACGCCATTTCGCAAAATAGTAATTCTGTCAAAATTACTACTTTGCGAAACGAGTTCTGTTATGGTCAATAAAATGAGAGGTGACCAGGCTCTTAGAAACATTGATCATTTTATTGGTGGAAACATTTTGTTTCGGACGAAGAGGACATATTTGGCGAATAAAGGTGAAAAACGCCATTTCGCAAAATAGTAATTCTGTCAAAAATTACTACTTTGCGAAACGAATTCTACTATGGTCAATAAAATGAGAGGTGAGCAGGCTCTTAGAAATATTGATCATTTTATTAGTGAAAACATTTTGTTTCGGACGAAGAGGACATATTTGCTAAATAAAGGCGAAAAAACGCCATTTCGCAAAATTTCGTTTCGTTTCGTTTCGTTTCGCAAAATAGTACAATTTCGTTTCGTTTCGTTTCGTTTCGCAAAATAGTATAAGCCGGTTCACTTATGATCTCTTGATCTTGGTCTTCAGGTAAATTGGAAAACCGATCCTCATGAGTGAAATAAATGAGGGAATTGTAAACTACACTTCATGTACATGTCAGTTTATAAAATACATCTGCCTCAGGGATGAAGCCCTCACTTTTCTCATCTTTTCTGTTCCCTTAGGAAGTTTTAAGATGAGTTTCTCGATTTAATTTATTACATACGCTGAACTATTTTTGTTTTTTGTTTTTTTTTTGTGCCGATCGTGGATGTTCCTAAAATCTGGAACGAGGCCAGGGCACCCGCGAAGCGGAGAACGGGGAACAGGGGACGGAACAGGGAACAGGGACGGTTTTAATAACAACTGCCTGCTGTTTTCAAACTAGGCAACATCATCATCAATGGGAAACTCCGACCGTTTTCTTTCTCCGTTTGTGAATATCGTGAACAAATTACCAGCGTTCTTTTTTTTGGCCAACCATGAGAAGACAAACAGGGCTTGCACTGTATCTTGGAGAGCTCCATACGATAAAACTAGACGCATATCTGCGTGTACTCGGGCTTTCAATATCGCACATCTGGAGTTATCTTTAGGAGACTGCCATATTGCCATTGTTACTGTCGTCACGCAATTTCATCATTGCCGGTCACAAATAAGTCTACTTGTGTTTATTTTTGCCTGCTGTCCAGAGTGTAATGAATGTTGCTATGGTACTAGACAACAATCAAAATAATATATTACCATATAGAAGTAAGTTCCTGTAGATGCCAAAGGTTGAAATTCAACGACTTTTCAATGACTTTGAAGGCCAAGTTTTAGAAAATTGAAGGACCATTTTTTATTTCTAACCATTTTCACTGCATTACCGCAGCAGGGCAGGACTAGAACGGAACAAATGCGAACCATGCGAGTAATCCACCCAATAAATCAAACGCATCCCACCCCAGGGGAGGACAACCATCACGCAGCAATCTCGTGCGTGGAAATTAACCACTTTTGGAAAGGTTACCATTAGCAATTTTTTTAATTATTAAATATATTTTTTCTCAGCTTTTCCATGAAAGTACTGTAATTTTCAACTTGAAAATTGCTAAAGAAAAAGCATTGCAAAAATCAAGCCTTAGACCTCAAATTCAAGTACTTTCAAGGCCTGAGTTTTTAACTTTTAAATTCAAGCATCTTCAAGGACTTTCAAGGCTTTTACAAACCCTGAGTAGGTAATGTATTTGTCTTTGACTGCAAGGAGAAGGGAACTCTTTATCTATTATTGGTACCAAGTCATAGTTTGAGTTTGTTGCCAAATGTTCACCCAGGGAGAGTTGTCAGAAATCAGTAGATTGAAGCAATATTGCTGTTCAATAGTTCATCTAATTGCTTTTAATAGAAAAATCTCTGAATATTGAATACTACTGATGGCTACAACAAGAGAAGCATTGCTATCTACAGATTTAGTATATTCAATTAGAGGCATTTGACTTTCATGACATACCAAGAGGGAATAAACAGATTTTGACCTTTTTGTGGGTTTAAAAATACCGGTCAAACAAAAATCTGAAAACCACATCAAAAACCCTGTGCATTCAACTATTATTTCTTACAAGATTTGAGAATTGATTTGCTGTCAACTGAATCAGACAATATTCCTTCACTGTAATCACTTTTAAGATCTAAACTTACTTCAGTTCCAATCCTCAGTTTTTGGCAAATCATCTGACAGTAAATACTTGTTCAAAGACCTTCAAAGATGAATTTTCATAATCTTTTGCCATACTGAATAACATTAGATAAAGTGTTTGAATTCCAATAACTACATGATTTTATTACGGAGTAGCAGAGTGAATAGACAGCCACAGCACAATTCCCATTGAACTTTCTGGTTTCACAGGCATGACTCTGAAAATGGGCACTATTTTGAACTTTATCAATTTTAACCCCTTTCAACTTGAATATATCATTGTTATGTATACTCTGAAAATAATGTACTAAGCTATTCAGTGATGATACTTCAAGCAGCACACATTCTCAGTACCTTGAGAATGGCTTCTACCATAAATTTCCTTTGCATGAGAATCAAATATTTTACAAGCCAACATTGCCTTTACAATAGATAGCAACTGCAATACATCCTATTGCCAAGACAAAATTGTTGAAATTTTTGGGTATAAGTGACTGAAAGGCTCTATCTAAGGAGGTACAGCACTGATATCTTTCCATTGTAGCTTCTTGATGAATAGTGCCAGTGTAACTTTCATTGACAAACTTCAAAGCCTGTCCGTAGACTTAACGTTATTTTCCGGCCAATTTCACGCTTTCAAAGCGAAACTGAACATTCAGTTATATTTCAAATTTAAAAACCTCTAGAAAATTACTTGAGTTTCCCGTTTTGCAAAGCCAAAACGCGCCAAATTTACCCTGTTTCAAAAAAGACTTGGAAAAAAATCCGAATTTTGAAAACAAAGACTGCTAGTCTCTGCGGAGTTCTATTGTTATCGCTATTGTTTTAATTGAACAAAGACTGAATGCATAATTAATGTATGGGGTTATATGGTACTCTTGCCCTACTGAGTTCTCGATCACGTCTGAATAAACGGTTGTGTTTACAGATAAACATAATGTGAGATAGCTCGTTTGATATAGCACGGTTGGTTTCGCTTGATATTCCTCGATAGAAGGTTCACTCGTAAAGAATCGCTCGTAAATTGATCTTTCGTAAAGTTCGCAGACCAACCCGTTCCCAAAACGCTCCACAAGTTTTAGTGTGGGTCTACCGATAGAGGTGTGACATAAGTATATTGAGCGTAATAGCCATCCACGAAGGCAGCCATTACTTTAAACCATGCGCTCCAGAGTCCATTCTACGCATGCGTTGTAGTGGAACTGCGTTTTAATTTGTGACTGAATGCCAACCTTGTTCCCAGGGTCTCTCATCTTCCCGTCCCCCGGAGCGAGCAAGGAGTGGGGCGGGAAGATGAGAGACCCTGTGAACGATGGAAACGAGGTTGAATGAATGCCAAAAGAAAAAAGAGAAAACCAAGCCGAATTTATACCGCGGGCTTTTCCTTCGGAAACGACTAATTATAAGGAATTGTATGGAGCTTTGTTAGCATTATTCGAGGCGCGGCGGGTGTTGTTACGAATGATCCTCGCAAGGATCATACAGGACAACACTCGCCGCGCGACGACAAACGCTAAAAAAGCTCCATGAAATAACAAACTGTCACGTGACCGATTTTCCCTTGGCAACGCCATACTGTGGGGCAAGCTATTTAGTTTTTCCTTGACAACTAACGAAGGGCGAGTTGGCGGAGGGGATACAAAGGAAAGGTTAAAGGTCTTTTAAGGCGTTTGTTTGTTATGATGTCACAAGAAAACAACAGGAAAATATCTCTTTGAAATTTTTACATACAACTGAACTAGTCTCGGACTGAAATCAGTCACTAGAGGCCGAGTTTCAGACTCGTGAAGTTTTAGCATGGTCAGTCTCGTTTGAAGTGATAGCGATGGCGGCATCGTTGCCGAAAAATCACCGTGATTCATTCGACTTTATTGCTATCTTACACGGATATTTAAGCCTTTAGAATGAAAATATTGAGTGATAGTCTGGTTTGAATTTCATGGAGAATAGCCTTGCATCATATGGCGACTGCTGGTAGCCAAGCTCTTTCGACCGAATCACGACCGAGTTTCTGTTGGAGGGAGGCTTCTCGCTCACAACAAAAATGCTGGAGCAACTTCAGAATACCCGTCCACATCATTTACATGTGTCGGGAGGCTTTGAAGAATGAGGCATAACACAGTAGATGCTATTCTTATTCAATGACATATAAATGAGTGGCCGGGTATTCTGAAGTTTAGCATATTTGATTGCAGTCTCGTTGTTCAGGGTGAACCCGAATAATTTTTCTTATATTCACATCTGTGGAGTCCAGAGATTCAAGCAAGTTTCCTGATATTTCTTTCGCAGAAGTTGAAAGTTTTGCTCAGAAGGCGTCGCGATGGGAACATGCCAGGAAAGCCTACAAGTTTTTCGCTGAACCTGGCTACCTTCATGATAAGAAACGTAAGTAAAATCTGGGATATCCTAACTTCTGTGTGCAAATATAAGCTTAAACCAAGTCGTCGGGTGTTTCTTAATATTAAGGTGGAGGAAATCCTCTGGAGGAAATGACTACAAAATAAAAAATATATATATTTAAGTGGTGATCTGCACCTAAACAGAACTGTATTTAAGCTTATATAAAGCTATAAGGTTAAGATCAAAATACCAAGAACATTTCATAACATTGAAAATGAAAATTTGTCCAGAATTAACAACAAGAATATTGTTTTGTTTAGGTAAAGTATATAATTAAGTTGGAAATATTTGCTGTTCCAAGTTAAACAATAGCCTGTTTTTTAAATTTGTGGTTGAGATAATACAGTACATGCAACCAAGAAAGATGAATGCTAGTTAATTAAGCTTTCAGTAGATGAGAGTTTACAAAATGGATTTTTATGTTTAGTTAACATTATTGCAGTGCTTTCTGGACAAAAGCATTAGTAAGCTAATTTTTTTTCGTTTTTTGCAGTTCAATATTCTGATAACCAGGTCAAAGTAACATCAAAGTGATAATAAACCCTTGGTCACCATGGCTTAGTTGCTCACGGGATAGGAAGTGTATGACAGCTCAGCTGGGGGGAATGGTTACCTCCCATTTGGACTTTTCGAAACCAAAGTTGTCAAGGAAAGCTCAACTGATTTTGATGAAGTACCCCATATTTACAAAAACCCTGTTGCCAAGCAGCTGTCACTGAAGAGAAACCATGAACACTATTACCAATGGAATGACTTTTTCAGTTATATCAATGAGACAACTTTCTTCTGTGAAAGAATTTATTATGATGCAGAATTTTTTCAGATTGCCAAAGATAATGTGGATGCCTTCTTTTTTTATTTTTACTTGAATAGGAACCTCGAAATGTGCAAACTCCTAATAATTTATGTTTCAAGTACATACTAGCTAGTATTATTATTACAACTACAACAACAACTTATTTGTTCTCAGAATCAACTTAAAATAAATTAAATGAACAACAATAAGTTGGTTAGGCATGTACAAGCTCAAGTGCATTGTCCTCAAGACTTGATTCTGCAGTAATCTATTACTGTCTCAAGGTTTTGTAATGCTTAGAACTCTGATTAAGATGTTTTCTTTTATTTCGTTTTCTCAATACAAAGAAGCTGCATTAACACATACTACTGAAGACAGATATTTACACTCTTAGAAGATTTTATTACCACTAATGTTTTTAAGGGGGATGAAAAAAATTGAAGTCTTTGCATGAATTGAATAAAATTCACCAATTACAGATATAGATGTTTAATAATGAACTGTTGTGTCTTCCAGAAACATGTTTGAAGTTGTACAATGAAATAAAAAATCATCTTGGCAAATTTCTTGAAACTATACTCCCTTAAAAGTATTGGTCAATATCTAACCAAAGGTTATTCAGTGAACCATAAATTTTTTCTTGAGATAGAATAAATATATGAAAATCATATATTTTGAACTGCGGTATTTGATACGTATGATGGACGATCCTCGCAGTAGATAGCGCTATTTGAGCAATAGCGAAATTCAGACCTGAACAAAATCAGGCCTGTACGGGACTCGAACCACTGACCTCTGCGATACTAGTGCAGCGCTCTAACCAATTGAGCTAACAAGCCAACTGAGAGCAGGCCGTTAAGTTGATTCGTAATGAACCCGTGAAAGTGATGAATGAGATAGAATAAATATATGAAAATCATACATTTTGAACTGCGGTATTTGATACGTATGATGGACGATCCTCGCAGTAGATAGCGCTATTTGAGCAATAGCGAAATTCAGACCTGAAAAAAATCAGGCCTGTACGGGACTCGAACCACTGACCTCTGCGATACTAGTGCAGCGCTCTAACCAATTGAGCTAACAAGCCAACTGAGAGCAGGCCGTTAAGTTGATTCGTAATGAACCCGTGAAAGTGATGAATGAGATAGAATAAATATATGAAAATCATATATTTTGAACTGCGGTATTTGATACGTATGATGGACGATCCTCGCAGTAGATAGCGCTATTTGAGCAATAGCGAAATTCAGACCTGAAAAAAATCAGGCCTGTACGGGACTCGAACCACTGACCTCTGCGATACTAGTGCAGCGCTCTAACCAATTGAGCTAACAAGCCAACTGAGAGCAGGCCGTTAAGTTGATTCGTAATGAACCCGTGAAAGTGATGAATGAGATAGAATAAATATATGAAAATCATATATTTTGAACTGCGGTATTTGATACGTATGATGGACGATCCTCGCAGTAGATAGCGCTATTTGAGCAATAGCGAAATTCAGACCTGAACAAAATCAGGCCTGTACGGGACTCGAACCACTGACCTCTGCGATACTAGTGCAGCGCTCTAACCAATTGAGCTAACAAGCCAACTGAGAGCAGGCCGTTAAGTTGATTCGTAATGAACCCGTGAAAGTGATGAATGAGATAGAATAAATATATGAAAATCATATATTTTGAACTGCGGTATTTGATACGTATGATGGACGATCCTCGCAGTAGATAGCGCGAAATTCAGACCTGAAAAAAATCAGGCCTGTACGGGACTCGAACCACTGACCTCTGCGATACTAGTGCAGCGCTCTCAGTTGGCTTGTTAGCTCAATTGGTTAGAGCGCTGCACTAGTATCGCAGAGGTCAGTGGTTCGAGTCCCGTACAGGCCTGATTTTTTTCAGGTCTGAATTTCGCTATTGCTCAAATAGCGCTATCTACTGCGAGGATCGTCCATCATACGTAAATTTTTTCTTGTTGCATGACCTTTAATAGCCTAAGGCATAGCCTGGATTTATCACAGTATTGAGAAATATTGTTTATACACTATCTAATACCTTTGACAGAACTATGGTTGTAGGCTTTCCACAATGTTTACCATAAAGTAAAGTGGGCTGTGTATCTCTCATGTATTTTATCTATCCTTCTGCTGATGACATTATCAGTGGTCCCTGGAAGTTCACTAATAAGCAAACTACTGTGTAACCATCTCTAAGCTCTTTCTTGGAGTGTGGCGGAAATCTGCGAAACAATAACTTATTTTCACGGTCGTAGCACTTATCTGCATTGCAACCAGGAACACAGCAATGAAATTTACTCATCGTGACCACCGTTGTAAGTTGCTTTAGGTAAACTTGTCAGTTCTTAACCTGCTCGCATAAATTAAATTCAAACAATCCAGTGAAAACCCTAAAACCAAACTTCCACATGAAAAAAGCGATCAAGTCGAATTATTACAATGTAATCAAGGAGATTTTTCGGTTAGGTCGCTGCCATTGATATCGCTTCAAGCGAGTACGTGCTTGAACTTCACGAGTCTGAAACCCGGCTTTCACTGATTGATTTCAGTCCAAGACTATTTCAGTTGTATGTAAAAATTTTAAAGAGATATTATCTTATTGTTTTCTTGTGACATAACGACAAATAAACGCCTTAAAAGTCCTTTTACTTTACCTTTGTATCCACTTCGCCCACCCGCGCTTTGTTGGTTGTCAAGGAAAGACTGAATGGCTTGCCCTCCAGTAAGGCGTTGCCAAGGGAAAATCAGTCACGTGACGGTTTGTTGCAAAAGGCCTCTGGTATGAAGCTCTCCGAGATGGTCGCGTTAAAGAGCTCGAAGACAATAATATCATATATCACGAGTATCACACCTTCAACTGAGGTCTTCTGAACCAGAGTACAGGGGCGACTTACTCTCTTTCTCTTCACACACAATAAATTAATATAATTTATTGTGTGTGTTCTGTCATTCCTTAAGATATTGGGACCACGATTTTGTCTCGATTACCGTAGAAGTTGCTCTGTTAGTTCTTTCCGACCATTTCAGCCATTTACTGGTGTTCCTGTGCACATTCGATCAGGTTTTTCCGTTTGTGTAGGATGTTCAGCTGAGTCATAGTTGTGCTAGGAGATCATGGAATTCTCGGCACCTTTCCTCGCCGCTTACTGGCCGTACATTGCCTCGATTTTGGTTGGCATCTTCCTTGCTCGGCTTGTTAACAGAATTTTCCAACCGCAGAGTCCCGGCTACACAGTGGATGTAGATCCCTTTGAAGACAAAGAACTGGCCGCCATACCTCCTGCCGATCCACTTAGCTATCGACCGATCGGTGAAGGCGAAGCCCCTCATATACCATATCCCTGGTTCGACGATCGCTTGGAAGAAGATCAAATGAAGAAAATATCGGCTGAGTTTTACGAGAAGATGAACCATCGACGAACAGTCCGAAAAATGAGCGACGAGGACGTACCTATTGAAGTCATTGAAAATCTCATTAGAACTGCAGGTATTAGAATAAAATTTGACCCTTACAGAAGGCATGAAAGCTCAACTGTTAAAATAATTTTAACTCTAGTAAACTCTAGCGGCCTTTCAAAGGCGAGGCAAAGTGTTTTTTACGAACTGCTAAGTCAGGTGGAGGTGTGTCCTGCTACTGAGTTGGAGAGGGGGAGGGGGGGGGGACAAATAATATGTCACATCGCCCCCTAAGCCGAGTCATCCAACCTCAAGTGTAGTCATGTCCCCCCACCCCTCCAAAGTGTGATCATGTCCCCCTATGATAGAACAACTGAAGTATCCTATTCTTTTGTCTTAGTCTTAGTCAACTTTATTTAACCACATTTAATCCTTCAGGAGTTACAAGTTATGGATATGAATGTGCATACCAGCATTAAGACTACCTGATAAAACATTGTGTTTCTGCCCTCACCAGAAAATTAAATAGAATGAAAAAAACATGACCTGATTTACAAGGATGCCTTGCTATAGATATGTTAAAAATGTATTAGTAATTGAAAATGACTATTCACTCACTCTGGAAGCTATTGCCTGGTGGTGGATCAAAAACTTTATTTGTTCTAATTCAAACTGTTGTTGTAGTTTAAAAAAGCTGAACAGGTTGGTTTTTATTGTTATGATCACTGTTGAGCATTCTTCACCCGTCATGGTAAGTCTCCATCTTTAAGACTGGGTCAAGGTCACAGAGCCTCCTGGTTTCTTAAATTTTCATAGATAAAATATTCATGTAAATGCAAAAAAACTTCTCTTCAAAACTGTTGACCATGATGACTTGAAATAAGGAGGACAAAAACACTTTTTACCAGAGAGTGGAGTCTTGACGTTGTTTGAATAAATTATTATTTTACCAAGCCTCATAATTATTTGCTATCACTGAAAACCCTTTCCCCATTTGCATTAAGGCTGACTCATCCCTGTGAGGTGAAATCTGTTCAGCCCAAGTTCATTTCGTCTCTAAAATTTTTTTTCAGGAACTTCTCCTAGTGGAGCTCATACAGAACCTTGGACCTTTGTAGTAGTAAGAGACAAATCCTTGAAGGCTGCAATCCGGGAAATTGTGGAAGAAGAAGAAAAACTAAATTATGCCAAAAGAATGGGAGAAAAGTGGGTAAAGGATCTTGAGTTTGTGAAGACAACTTGGTCCAAGCCATACCTGAACAGTGCACCATATCTTATTCTTATTTTCAAACAAGTGTATGGATTTAATGAGGATGGAAGCAAGAAGACACATTACTATAATGACATGAGCGTGTGCATCTCCACTGGCCTTCTTCTTGCCGCCATTCAGGTAAGACTGGGGACTTATTCAGGGTGAGGGACTTTGCAGGGACGTATTCGGGGTATGAACTTCTGAAGGACTTCTCCAGGGGAGACTTTTCCCTAGGTATTAACTACATTTTGCAGCATAACTGGCAGTAGCATGGTTGGGTTTGAGATATTAGGTGTTAGCTTTTAAGTGGTGTCTTATTGAGGGTGAGAAATGTAGCCCAATTTCAGTGCATACAGTAGGTGTGCCACAGACCCTTTCTGACAACTTCTAAGAGTACCTTCCCTCCACCCCACCTTACCCAACCCAGGGTAATGGATCTGTTTGCTTTGTCTAGGAAAGGTATTTTAATCAATCTATTTTGACTTTGCTTGTAAAAAGGTAACCCCCTCACTTATCATCATTAACATTGTAATTTGCAGAATGCAGGTTTAGTCACGGTGACTTCCACACCCATGAATGCAGGACCAAGGCTGCGAGATTTGCTTGAAAGAAAAGTAAATGAAAAGCTCATACTGCTGCTTCCAATTGGTTATCCAGCCAGAGATGCAACAGTTCCAGACATAAAAAGGAAACCACTTCAAGATATTATGGTGTTGAAGTAGAGAGTTGATAATGGGGCAAATATTGCATTTGTAGTTACTGCCAATGGTTCCTCCCTCTCCTTGGAAGAGATTCTTACAAGAAATACAACTCTCTAGAAAACTTTTTGTTTGTATTGTCTTATATTGAGGAAATGTTTTATCCCTGTAGAGTTACTTAAAATATATTAAATAACAGCTGTAATGTGTACACCACTTGCTACATAAAACACTGGATCTTTTAGTGGCAACTAATTTCATGAGGTACTCCACAGATCAGATCAAGTTTGTAGCTGTTTAGCCCTCTCCCTACCAAGATCAAACTGTCAGTTTTCCACACTGTCTGCTATACATCTCTTTTTTTAATTTACAACACAATACATAACTTATATACTGAGTGCAACGCTTCTCAAAGATCCAGCGGCGCTTTACAATGATAGTGATAGAAATATATAATCAATTAAGAATTAAAGTGAATTAAAAAACTAGTGAAAAATCAGTGAAAGCAAAAACTACAACTGCCTAAATAAATGGGTTTTAAGTTTAGACTTAAATGTTGTTAAAAGGTCCACTTGCCAAATATCATCCAGCAAGGCATTCCACAGAGTAGGAGCTGTATGAGAGAATGCTCTATATCCATGTTTTAAGATTGCATTTAGGTACCATTAAGAGTTTTTTCTTAGATCTTAGGTTTCTATTAGGAATGAACAGTCTTAATAGTTCACTAAGATAGAGAGGACTCAGACCGTTTTTAAAATACTTTAAAAATGAGAAGAAGTATCTTAAAATCAATACGGGTGGACACAGACAGCCATTGTAGGCTTCTAAGTATAGGTGTAACGTGATCATATCTGCTGGTGGCTGTAAGCAGGTGGGCAGCTGAATTTTGTACATGTTGTATTCTATTAATTTGTGACTGCTGTAGGCCAGATAGAAGAATGTTACAATAATCCAACTTCAACAAAATAAAGGCATGAATAAGTATTTCACACTGACAGTGTGAAAGAAACTTTCCAATTTTAGCTATTTTATGAAAGTGGAAAAAGGCAAATTTACAGATGTTATTTATTTGTTCATCCATAGAAAGCACACTATCAAGCCAAACACCAATGTTCTTGGCAGATTTACTAGCTTTAATAAAGTCAACTCTGATCTTGATTGGATCCAGTGGAGGTTGAGGACAATGGCGAGCAGACAGGACAAGCAGCTCCATCTTATCTCCGTTGAGCTCCAAGCCTTAGCTTGCTCCAAGAATTCTACTGTTTAATCAAACTTTATCTCTATGCTATTTTTCCTTCAGTTTTCTACTTTTCCTATCATTCACTTTTTTTTCTGAAAAGTATGGTTGTAAGGACAACTTTCGAAAATTTTTCTTTAATAGGTCTGCAGGACTGTGGAATACTCTTCCACCCACAATGAAATGTATAACCTCGCTCCCAACATTTAAATCTAACTTAAAGAACCTATACTTTTCCAAACTTGACTCATACGGTCCTCCAGGTTAGTATTTTATAATCTTAAATAACCTGCCTTCCTTGTTACTCTTTTTAGCCTTTTTATTGTATCCTTTTACTTTTTTGTTATATAATAGGGGTTAGTTGTCAATTGGGACGAAAGTTCTGTTCATGTCTCCTGCCACTCCATTCTTACTTTTTCTTTCTTGGTACTGTGTAATGTAGATTAGTTATTTGTATTTGTAGAACTGTGGCGAATGTATTAAACTAAACTAAACTAAGGAGAAATCGTTTTTTGGTCAGTCATGGGAGTGAAATAATTAAATTTTTGATGAAGTGGTGTAGTTTAATGGTGAGACTTAACAGCTCTCATGCCTTTGGCCTCTTTAGACTCAGAGTTATCAATTAGTAATACAAAACTGTTGAAAAAACTACAAAATTGATCATAACCTACAACTTTAGTCACTAATCATGGGCTGAATGGTAATCAAAAACATTAACACCAAGTGGAATTCACAAAAATATTAATTTTATGTAGTAATGAGCTATAGTTACCTGTCATAAGCAAGTATGGAGGTCCTAACTGTCCATTGACACACCACATACACATTAAATAGTACCACTATATAAAAAAGTTTCTTAAATAAGTATTAAGATAAATGTTGTATAGTCTTTATCCATAAGGACATGGCCCAGATGTATTGCTTGAGTAAAACTGGTTGTTAAAAAATCTAAAATCTACCTCTAATAATTATGACAGAACTTCATTTTACTAGGTTACTTAAGATTTTCTAAATATACTTTTCAAAGACAGATAACTCCATCACATACACAATATATTTGTCTCCAAAAAAGACATTCACATCTTGTGGCAATAGTTAAATCTACTTTTACAATAAATTATTTTCCTACTAACTTACGACTTACAGGCACTTATTACCACATGGGTGAATACCGCCGCTTTTCCTTGCCCTGATTTTCTGGCACACTAGGAAAAGTGAGAAGCAAGGCCACCAGGCACTATTCACCCCAAGCAGCTGAAGAGACAAAATTGTGCCTCAAGAGATTCATTTCCAACTATTTTTCCATTTACTGGCAGAAATACACTTATGTTTTGCTTCTTGTGTGGATTATATAAATAACCCCTCATTCAACTTGATGTCCTAGAAAGAAGTGGATACTTGTGTCTCCACTTTGCTGCTCAGTAAATATCCACCACTATTCACCTCCACTTAGGTGAATAAAATTTTTACACTAGTCAACCAATGAATGTGCAAGCTGATAATTTTCATAAGTGCAAAGTCACAAAAAAGACAAATTTCTTCATTCAGCAATTCATTGATGAATAATCAACAGAAGTATTATGATGCCCCTTCAAACAATCAGTTTCTTTATTCATGGAATGTTGATTGATGATTGGTTGTCCAATTGTCACATCACAACTATAACTTGCCTGCAGTGAGTTGGAGCAGTTCAATCCAATGGGAGATCTTGAGTCAAAACACATTGTACAACTTTGAAAACAGCGACGAAACTTCCCAAGACATTTTTCAGTAAAAAAGCAAAATAGAAGAAAGTTTGCAAATCCAGGGGCATTATCTCCAATACCCTGCAAAATAAACAATACAATAAAGTGAGCATATCAAATCACTTACATGTAAGGTAAACACCTCATACCAATATGAAATATCCATGCCACAATTGCAATATTCACAATTTGTTTTTTTAGCAAGTTCTTTGAACAATAATTCAGTATGTAAATTATATTGCTCCATTTTGAAAGTATGTCTGGAAATCTAAGCAATGTCACTGTCTAATGTGGAAAGTCTTGCAAGATAATGTCAGTACCTACCTAGATTTGCAAGATAATGTCAGTGCCCGCCTAGATTAGCTCGCTATTTGCAGGCGGTGTTCATTGTAAGAAATTGTTTTGGAAGACCTAAAAGAAACTTGTCAAGTACGGGTCCTTGAGGAGAACCCCTAACTAGGGTACTTTAAAATTATTTACTAATTAATAAAACCAGTTTTGCTAACCTGTAGAATAAGCAGCCAAACTGGCGACTCATAATCTGGATTCTTAGCACACACAATCATCAGGAGAAATCTTATAGTTCCCCAAACACGCAGGAACACAAATAATAAGGGAACACAAATCAGTTTCCTTTCTGCCTTCTGAGCTTGCACCACTGTACTTTCAGTTAGAACTCTGTTTTTCTCATGAAGCTAAGGAAACAAACAATGCATTTGTTGTTTTAAATTGAAGTATTCTTAAAGTTTGAAGGCTAAATATATATTCAAATATATAAATATCATACTACCATTCATTTCATAATAATGTTTTCCTGCCGTGGATCCACACAACTTGCACAGTTTTAAAGATATAGTTACTGTATGATAACACCCCACTGCCCCACATGTTTAATATGCACCCTAATTTTTGACCATGTTTCCAAGTTTTTTGTCTCTACTGGGACTTGAGAAGAACACACTCCTCCAACATACTGACCACAAGCCATACAAAAACAACTAATCTTAGTATTTGTATGACATAGTTCCCTTCCTAATGTTTCTATGCTATCAACCAAATGAGGCCTCAGTGCTGAAGAAAGATTGGGGACACAACACAAGCACCAATATCAAAAATATTATGGTTTAACTGGAACCTCAGAACTATCAGAAGTGATTAACATGTAACCTATTGCCATAACATCCATAGACCACTTTCATAGATGGCTGCCGGATTAATATTCTTTTGTTTAAATTTAAATTAGCCCTACTGGCCTCGTTCTCCAGTACAAAATTCAAAAGAATACATTATCTCAAGCGAGGCCAGAAGGGCTAATTTAAATTTAAACAAAAGAATATTTATACGGCAGCCATTTATGAAAGTGGTCTATACATTATCCAGCGAAAATGTAATGAGAATACCCAAAATGGTAGAAGTTTTTATCTTGATCTAACACCATATTCTTGTGTGTAATTCATAAGGAAATGTGTAGTAGCTAGAGGAGAGAATTTACAATCGGATCTTGGGAGTTTCCTGGTTAAATAGCTTGAGTTCATAGCGAGAAAAAGCGTAATAATCTTACCTCCTTCTTCATGTTTCGCTTGACTAAGGCATAAAGTACAACTATTGCACAAAATGCCATTATTTCCCACAATTTTCCAGCCAAAAGCATCCACTCGACTTGTTCAAGCCAGCTCAATTTAATGCTGATCCAACACCATCCTGCAGAGACTTTGTTGCCGTTATCTCCCAGTTTATGAGTTGACGCTGCTACACCGACAATTACTGCTGGAATTCCCCAGCCACAAACATGAAATAAGTACAGTGAACGCTCAGCTAATCGAGAATTCTTCCAGCAAACAGAGATGTACAGATACAACGCCATTGAAACCGTCCAAAAGAAAGAAGTCAGCACAGAAAAAGTTCCAATGATACTTTGGACAAAACAGACATGTTTATTTTCAGTTCCTGATAACCAAATGTTTGTCGTAGCAGCAATTGTTGCAACACACGTGAGAAAGTCTGCGATAGAAATGTAAACCAGAATTCTTCTTGACGTAGTTCGAATATCCTTCCAAAGAAAGAAAGAGACGATGATGAAAAGCGTACCAAAAAGGGACAAACTTGTGAATATTGTGGCCAAGATTTCGTTGGCCGTGTTACGTTCCCCCATTACTGCGCTGATGGAACAACCTGAACGTTTACTTTGACTGTGTAGCAACGGAAACTGCGAAAAGTGGAGCTCTCGCAAGCAAGGTCTTATTTAGATAGAAATTTAATCCTGGAATAAATTGCGTCACGTCGGTTGTAAGCCAGCTGTGACAAGCTGTGACCATCTGCAAGGCGAAGAGGGGTGTACACGAGGGAGTGAACTAATTTCAGAGCCATTTATCCTCGATTAACCCTCTTTCAACCTTTCTTCTTTTCCTTCACTTCTTCTTTCTGTTGATTGTACCTGCGGACTTTTCCGGGAAAGATTACTGTATAACCAGAGGGAGCCCATACAATCTGTTTGTGTAGCCGACAGTTGTTTTGTATGGTGAATCACAGGTAGCCCAAGCTCACTACTAGAAAAGCGGACGTGACTCTTAACGTGTTGCGCAACGTTTTATATTTATAAAGGTTTGTATGGGATGTTATCGGTTTGCCTTAAAAGAGAGGAAAAAATGTCTTGTTTTGAAATAAAATGGACTTACCTTATTGCCTTGATGTTTTCTTTGTTGATTCCTAGCGTCTCAGGCCATTTTCAAGCGTTTTCGACGAGTTAGCGCTATGTTGGTGTTCTCTCTGCTCGCTGCTTTGCAGCTCGTTTGTCGGCGCTTCGCGCCGAATTGTCGTACTCCGGGAGCGAGAAGAGAACGTGTTGGACCAGGGTAACATCCCATATAAACCTTTATAAATATAAAACGTTGCGCAACACGTTAAGAGTCACGTCCGCTTTTCAAGTAGTGACCTTGGGCTGCCTGTTGGTAAATGTACCAGATTTACCGTTTGCCTCACTTATAGTGATATATTGCTGACTATGTACATAAATCATTAATGAATAAAGGTTGAATTACTTTACCTGTGGTCTATAGTTGTCCTTTTGCCTCAAAAATGTTTTTTATTTTCGCTCAAAAAAACATTGAGGCAAAAGAATAAAGGCTGATAGTTTCGAAAGAAACTGTTTGGGGCTGCGTCGGTGGGAGTAACGAAATAACTTGGATATATCAACAAAGTTGAAGTGGTAAATTGGCTACCGTAACGATTACAAAAGCTGACGTTTCGAGCGTTAGCCCTTCGTCGGAGAGAGAGCCTTCGCTCCGACGAAGGGCTAACGCTCGAAACGTCAGCTTTTGTAATCGTTACGGGCCAATTTACCACTTCAACTTTGTTGATATATCCAAGTTATATTGAGGCAAAAGGACAACTATACACTACAGGTAAAGTAATTCAACATTTATATATCAATGATTTATGTACATAGTCAACAATATATTACTCTAAGTGAGGCAAACGGTAAATCTGGCACTCCATAAAACAATAGTGGGCTACATAAACAAATTGTATGGGCTTCTTGTGGTATAACCCCATACCAATCAAAAACAACAAAGCCGTAGTCCCGCAGGAAATCTGTTGTTTTGCCTCAGCTTTCCTTTATCCAAGAATTGAATGCATAATGAAGTATAGGGTTCTACGGAAATCTTGCCCTTTTCCGCAGTTTAAGGAAATGCTTTGTTAGAAGTCAGGTTTCTAAAATTAGAAGGTTATCATGATCAAGCATGTTTTTCTTTTTCGAAATTTGTTACCCATAAATGTATTTAAGTTTTATTACCTTGCTAGGTTGCTTGTTTCCTTGAGAAGTGTAGACAGTTTTCTCGCTTCAAATAAGAGCAGGATTTTTGAAAAAAGCCCAGTTTTTTTCCTTCCCCATTGGTTTCACAATTTGGGACTCCTAATGCACCCGACCACTCCCCACCCCCGCTTAGTACGTGTTCAACTCTTCAGCGATTTGAGACAGCGTGATCCTTCCAGGGACAAGTGACGAACGTATTTTTCCGCCAAATGGAGGCTACCATGGTTTTATCCTTCTGATATTTTTTGCAGCACACGGGAAAAAGCGAACGAATAGCTTACCGTTTACTGTCGTTCTCTAGTACGACTTTTTAAATGAGCCCTCAAGCATGTCTATTCTTCTGTTACAACAGCCAAACGCTAATTCATCTTGGATTGAATTTTAAACGAAGGATCTCATCGTAGTGGACATAAGGTTTGAAAACTGGAGGATATCACTAGAAAATCATCCTGCAAGACCTGAAAGAAAATATGTATCCTTCAGAGACGCACGTGAACATGAGGCTTACGGTAATTTGCGAAACGAAACGAAACGAAACAAGGGTCGCAGAGAATTTTTTTAGGCGCTCTGCTCCCGAATGTTGTCTTGCTAGATAAAGCAAAGACAGGCTTACAGACGCGACAAGAAATTATTCCCTCTCTTCGAAAACTGTTCTCACTCGATGCCTTGTTTCACAAAATACCAATAACGACCGGCTTATCAGTGATATTTTGAGAAACGAAATGAAACGAAACGAAACCACAGGTAGCCCAAGCTCTGTCGCAGGCTCTTTCACAGTGGATTATTAAAGAGTTTGTATAGTGGTTTAGTTGGACTTGCTTTTGAGCTTCGTAAATGTAAAGTTGTGTGGAATAATCAAAGAAATAAAGTCTTACCTTCATAGAGAGTAGTCTGTGTTGTTCTCCTCGCGATTTGAGGCCGTTCTGATGTGTTTTAGCTTGACGCCCTATTCACCACGAGTCACCGTGTACAGGATACGGGAAAGTAGGAAACTTCTGTTGACACATGCCCGCCAAAATCGCTCGAAAACAACACTTAAATACTTTCCATCGAATCAAAACTTGGCAGCACGAAAGCCAAATAGTTGCCCTTTAAGTTCACCCAAAAAAATCCCACAAAAGTTGGTTTGTCGAACAACCTATCCAGCGAGAATTGCACGGCCGTTAATGTCTTAGACCTTATCATTTCAAGCAACCCACAAAGAGTGACAACGACTGATGTATTATCCCCGCGAAATGAAGGAGTCTTCACTGACCACAATATCTTGTCTTTTGAGCTCATGGCCACGGTTAAAGCACCAACGAAAATCCACAGAAATGTTTACAAATACAAAAAAGCCGATTTTGCTGGTCTACGTCATGCTCTGAATGTAATCAACCTCTGTCTACTGTCTGTTAGTAAATGACATTATTACACGACTCGGGCAGTCAGAGGGCCAATAACTAAAATCAACCAATCAAAATGCTCTATTGCCGGTCCGATATTCTCTAAGTATTGGACCGGGCACTGTCCCGAATGGTCCCGAATGATACCGCACTTGTGTCCCTTTGAACTTCAGTCGTATAATAAATCTCTTATTAACCAAGCTTGCTCGGGACCGTACTGGAAGAATATCGGCCCTCGGTCTTTTTTGTACGGACCTCGCTGCGCTCGGTCCGTACTGTCAAGACCTCGGGCCGATATTCTCCCAGTACAGCCCTCGCGCTTGGTTAATAAGATATACATATATATCGATTATGACTGGCACCATTGGAAGGATACCTTTCTAGCTATCAGTCCATCACATGTAAAACCAAGCCACTGAGCACTGCCTACGATATGAATGGAGCTATGTTGGAGAAAACAAGTCACGAACGTAATCTTGGTGTCTGGGTTTCCACTGACCTAACATAGAAATGCCAAGTCTCAGAGCAATGTTCACGCGCAAACAAGCTGCTTGGGTTTGTAAAACGAGACACGCGTCTTATACAAAGTACCAATGTAAGAAGATCAATCTATTTAACCATCGTTAGACCACATCTGGGCCACGCTACGCAAGTTTGGGCGCCACAATCTATTTATCTTATCTCAAGTCTAGAAAAGATACAGAGACGAGTTACAAAATATTTCTTGAAATTACCATTCTCGTGCTGTCGGAGTCACGAACAACGACTTAAAACTCTTTCCATACTACCTATTAGCTATTGGCACTAGTACTTAGATATGTTACTGTTTTTTTAAGATTACCTATGGTCTGGTGGATATAGACCCTGCAATTGTTCTTATTGCATGTTGTACAATCTTATAAGTTCTCGTGATAACCTCCTCTTTAGTTATCCTAAAAAGTTGTCTAAAGTAACCCTAGGTGATCGCTCCTTCACGTATGCTGTGCCGAAACTTTGGAACGCGCTTCCTCTGGAAATTAGGTCTGAAAACACTGTTGCTGGCTTCAAGTCTAAACTTAAAACACATTTATTTCGTGCTGCGTTTTCATAGCCTGCCTAATATTAATTACTTTATTTTATTTTATATGTTAAATATTCTATATATTGTGATCCTAACCTCTTTATTATTGTTCCCTTAGTTTTGCCAATACAGCTGTTACCAAATACTCTGTACGTAAATGCAAGACTTCAACCTTTCAACGGTCATTTATTGTACGAACAATAAGAATCTGGAACACATTACCAGACGAGCTTAACCTTAGTATGAACAATGTGAATGACTTCAAACGTGCTTCCATTGA
>NC_142526.1:28412671-28465171 GCF_964205215.1 Stylophora pistillata | reverse complement strand
AAGGCCTTTGCAAGCCTTAGCACATGATCTGATTAAGGGTATCATACACGGTCATGTAATGCCAGCTCTAGATTTCAAATTTTCAAACTGAGAAATATAAAGACAACAAAATACTGGTATATGGCAACCAGGGGGCTAGAAATGTGTAGCTGTATGGCTGAAGGAGTCAGGATTTTCATGAACAACCCTTAACTCTATGTTTGATTATTTATTTTAAATGTAATTGACATGAGGAGCTTTGGCCCCGAAAAAAATTTGAGGCGCTATCAGTTAGTCAACAACGTAGATAATTACATAAACACTTGCAGTTGGTAAGTGTCTATGCGGTTGATTAAAACGGGACATGCCATGAAGATCGACAGGTCACACAAAGAAGCAAACGCGCTCGTGAATTATATGGAAATAAAAGTAGTAAACCGTGGGAAGTATTTTTAATTACTTTTTTTACGCTTACTTCTTACCCACAATCTGCGGAAGTCTCTTCCTTCATCGCCTTGAAGAATGTTGATTCGTAGTTTCGTAAGCTACAGTAGTATTCCATGAAGGTACAGTTCCCCACAGCCGGCAACTCGGCGTTACATGGGTAAAGAGAGCCTATCATCAGTAGATATTAGCGAGAGAAAGATTAACTATGATAACGTCATTCGATCAATTCTGGAGCGACACGGCAGCTATAGTGCTGGCGAGCTTCTTTAGCTTTTGTAGATTACAAAATAAATAGATGCTTAACATAAAACCGGCAACCAACATTAACCTTCCGAAATCAAATCAAGTTCCATTTGATCCTATGAGTTCCTATAGCCTATGTACGCATACCAAGGTTACCGTTACACAAATTCAACTTTCTTCGAGATATGACTAAGCTGAAGCTAACGTGGCTTGAGATTACTTGTATGTTAAACCCAGGCAAGTTATTTTGATGCTCATAACTGCCTGAACACCTTGAAATTATCTCTTTCAATGCCTTCTATACCTTCGCCGTTTCAAAATGTCCCAGTTTGCCTTCTAGGATTGAAAGTAAAGCTTATTTCAGTCGGGGAAGATCGTACAGCAGACTGTACTTACCTAAAATAACAACAGCTGTAAATAGAAGCATTATCGGTTTCAATTTCTCAGAAAACCTGACCTGTACAGACAAATCAAGACTGAGCTTGTTTCTTCTCATTTAAATATAATGGTAAGTTGCTTTTGAGAATGCAATAATCCAGATCACAGTTAAAAACTTTCGCTTTTTCGTGGAGGAATGACTTTCCAACTATGAAAATCAACTGCGCATGGTCTAACACACTCGCTCCGAATTGTGTGACAATTAACCGCTTTCGTTATCATATCATTAATGAGAAATCAGACAGTTCACTTCCTCATTTCAACCGAACCATTTGTGGAATAAATTTTTCATGAAAGATTTCCGTTAGTATTTACGTCAAATACTTAGCATCAGATCGAAAAGGCTCAGGCTTTATCCTGGGTTACCAACAAAGAAAAGTCGTTTTAGAATACTCACCTTCAGTTATGACTCGAAATTGAGATTTTGGTCTTCTTCACTCTTGTGTGGGTATGCCATGCAGTAGGTTTACTTGAAACAAGGAAGTTGTACCGAACTGGTCTAGCCAAAGTAATTTTGGTTTTATCAACTAAGTCGATAATGTAAATTCGCTCTGACAAAGGGCTAACTTCTCTCAACAATTCATTTCTCTCTTCTCTGGTTTCTTATGAATATATGCTCAGGCAGGTACGTGTGTCAAGTTCTACGTTTGATATATGCACAAAATAAGACATCTCTGGTATTAAATTAGCATTTGTGTTACACCCGTGTCGAGAGGAATTAGGATGACAAATTTCACCAGGACGTTTGTCCGAGATGTCAGCAATATCCAGCATGCATGAAAAAGAACGATAGATACCCGTGGAATCCTATTGGAAAACCAATTTAAATAACTGGGAAAATATACTGAGAGTGAGAACTGGCTGTTAGGTTGGGTTCGATAAATCCACAAGAAGTTACCTGATGAATTCACAATCGCCCATCCGTGTGAAGACAGTGAATATGCCTGACTCACTCGCCTTAGTCAAGCAAAGAACGAGAACATCTCGAAAACGCACAATGTACCGCTACTCCATAGATAAGAGACCATCATAACGAGCTCTATGCGTCTTTCGTTTGTAAAACTTCTTTAATCTATTCTTTTCTACAACTTTCTTGATTACATCAATTTCAGTTTTGATTCATCGTCTTGATGAACTTAATTATAGTAAAAACTTGTCCCCGAACTAGAATGTCATCGAACTAGATCACACGTCACGACTCCAACCACTGATTTTGTAATCAGACTTGATTATCACATTTGAGTGGCCAGAACGATTCAATCATGGGGAAAACCCCATCACTATAAGAATTGTTCGGCCACATAAATAGATTTCAAAATTCTAACCTGTTCTAACTACATTTTTCAAAACTAAGATAATGAAAAACTCTCGAAATTATCCTTTTTCTCACACCACTCCTGCTTCTGTGTAATCCAAAAAATTCCAGGGTACGGACAATAATATTTGGCAAGTTTAACAGTTTACGAGTCCTCTGAGACGATAGATAGAGGTAGGGAGTCTGGGACAGGTTGTGGTTGTAGAACCTTCAACCCGCCCACGTCAGACGATGATCAGGCCTCTTCTTGGCGGTGACAGAAGAGGGCTTCATCTTTAGGTTATGGCCAGATAATTTGAATTTAAATAAGATGTCCGAGATAGCGTGGCGGTTTCATTCATCTCTGTGCTATCTGAATCAAGTATGTTAAAGCCATATGTTGAATTAATACCCTGGTCGGTCGGCTCCGTGGTCGTGTTGAATTCCCAGAGCTCCTCAAGACATGTGCAGTGTCTGTATAACAATCTCCGTGAATTTTCCTGGAATTTCTTGGTAAGCAAGCAGAAAAATACAAAATTGGCTAATCCTTGTCCGCTCTCGCACATTCCCTAGGGAAAAAAAGGATAATACTGTCCGAAAATTACGCAATAAAGAAAGATTGTGGATTGTCCTAAAAGCGATTCGCTTTATCATAAGTTAAGCCGTTTACACAATATGGCCGCTGTTTAATTATTTTTCGCGAAAAGAAATCTTCGAGGTTCTACCTCTTTTTTTTATTTCAATTCACCAAAGTTGTCTTTCAATAAGCCTTCTGAAGTATCTCCTCTGTAGCGAGCCAAACTGTTTTTCAGCAAATGGGGCGTGATACTAAATGAGATTCCCCTGGGAAAAGCCCCGAACCTAAAAGTTAAACCACTTGTTGTTAGCAACAGGTACAACTAGTTATTGTGGTTTGGTATTTCTTTTGACCTTTCCATGAACCCTTTTCACCCTAACATCAGTATGCATATTTTCCAAACTGTTCTCTATACATTTTAAGGTGTTGAAATGGGGAATTTTTTTGACGATGAAGAGCTTCTTTAGTTGGTGATCAGTTCATTTATTCTCATGACCTTAATGTTTAATTCAGAGGCTATGTTGTAAGGGGGAATGAGATGCTAGTCAGTCTTTTTTTTTTACGAATTTTAGGGTTAAACTGTCTATCCTTTTTCTGTTCGCTTTATAAGCTCGAGTTGTGTAGCTGTTGCAAGCCTAGGTCAGCTAAGATGTTGTCCACCTACCTGCAAATAAACCAAAACTTCTTGGATTTTCCGCGTTTCTGCCGAGTGCAACTCCTCTGCTGATGAAGATATATAAATACAGAAGCGAAGTACTCCACAGGCCCGTAGAATTAGGAAAATAACGGGAACACAAGTTAGTCTTTTGTCAGCCCTTTTTGCTGCATCCAGAGCATTACTTCTTATCCTATGCCTTTCGTTACGGTGCAACTGAAAACAAAGCAGTTTAGAATAAAAAAAAAGAATGCTACTAGAAAAGAATTCAACCTATCTAAAAGAAAAGGTAATGATGTGACCAGCTTAGGTTATACCACAGAGACGAACACCGTAGGTTCGATTTCCAGGTGCTTTTATGGAAATGAATCAAATGAGAGTCGGAAATTGGAAGAATCGTTGTTTATTCAGTGCTTGCCAGGAAACTTAGTGCAATTTCACAGCCTCGTGCTCTCTGATTCCAGATCTTACGGCACAATACCTTACTATACTCACCGAATGCAAATATGGCTTCCAATTTTAGTTGCCATTGTTCTGGACTCACTAGCCTCGTCTTCACGTGGAAATACAAAAGGATTATTACATGTGTGAGAGGCTAGTCAGTCCAAAAAAATGGCAACTCAAATTGGACGCCATATTTACATTCGGTGTATGGTACCAACATTACAATGTGGACTGGAGCTTAAAATGACGGGAAAACGAGCCTATAAAAACAACAGGTCCACCTTTCATCGTTCTGATTAGTTATCGCCAAGATTAAGATGAGTTAAAAAGTCCCGCGAATAAAATTGAACATTAACATGCGATCAGGAAACACTGAGCATTCTTTCAAATGTTTCATAAAGAAATGAATTTACTGCATAAATAAATAAATGAAATGGTTATGGATAAAATAATAGATTGACTTTCCAACCATAAGTTCTTCCCGTCGTTCTCTCAAAGCGACAAAAACATAATTTCCGCAAAGGAAGCGTGACAGCTAGTCCGTTAAGTTTGGATTGCGTGAAAAACAGTTTTTAAGATTAGTGACTGATTGACCCTTTTAATAATTACTTTATCGATACGTAGAACCAATTCTCAAATGAAAGTCACAGATTAACAATTTTCATGCTAAAAAGATCGGATAATTTTAATTAGATTGGTGCAAGCCCTTGCAACAGTCTAACCTTTAACCTTAGAGGGATAGAATCGCTTAGCGATTAATACATCTCACATTTATAGATTAGATACACGGCACTCATGAAAAGCACGCTTTTACTTGGTGAATAATTTGATAATATCTACACTGTAGTAAGTTATTTATAATGTTTAAATTACAAATGCTCTGTTTAGCTTATATATGTGGTTTCCAACCAATCTCTAGAGACACAGGTAACAATGGTGAAAGGAACAAATGCTGGTCGATGAACAAAAAGAAGCTAATGAGATATCTATTGTTTACGTCCACCAACATGGCGGAAATGACGTAACGTGCGAACCACCTATTGTTTTTTTCATTATAAATTGTGGCCTGATGAATTTCTTAGCGTGAGTAAAGATTAAATATTTTTGCGGAATGCATCATGAATCAATATCAGTTAAACATTTGACAGAACTGTTTAATATTTTAAACTGTTTTTACCTCTTCGCGCAGATGCCACTTGAGCAATCCATAGAAAATCAAAATAAGCACAAAGACCAGCATTTCCCATGCTTTGCCAGTGACAAGCATCCAAATGATGTAATCGTGGTGGCCAGCGCTTTTTCCACTACCTTCTACCTTTATCCAACACCAGGCAGAACTGTAAATGTCACGGTCGTTCCCCAGCTTACCTTCAAACAGAGCAAGGCTCACGACAAACACAGGCACTCCCCATCCTATGCCATGATACATCCAAAACATCTTTAGAGCCGTGCTGGGTTTTTGCATGGCTATCGTTGTGTACAAAAATATAGCCATAAAAAGAGTCCATAAGTAGGACCATAAGCAAGCGGTGGTGGATAAATAACTCTGCGCTGTACAAGCTCCCGAGTTCGTGTTCTGAGGTAGATATGCGCCAAAGATATAACTTGCGGCCACGATACTGTCAGCGATGGAGATGTAAACCAAGATTCTCCTTGACGTCGACCTCATATCCTTCCATGCGATATATGTAGCAATAATTATTGATGCTCCAAGCAGAGATAAAAAGCAGGTAATGGTTACCAAAGCACGATTCAGAGTCGTGTTTCCGATGTCTCCAAAACTCAAAGTAATGGGTGGATGCGTTGTTGATGCATTGGCAAAATTCATCCTGATGGATGAAGCTCGCACGGTCGCTATTTCTTGTACTTCTCTTTGCGGCCTTTAATTTTTAAACTCAATTAATATTTCATATTTCAGGTTGACTCTTTCGTCAGAAAAACGAAGACAAAACGTTTCCTTCGAAAGCCAGCCGCTCACAGTGCGAAGGCTTGACTTGTCACGCAATCTCTCGAGCTAAAGTGAAGATGACGCGTAATTACCTAGAAAGAGGAATTATTGGAAACAGCGCAACTTAGGACCTGAAATCTCACTTGTTAAATAAGATGTTGGGGCCTTTACGTTAAAAAAATTGAAAGAAGTAATGTATGCACGTGTTCTTTAGTACAAGAGAGATCGCCTGATACTGTTTAACATGTCTTGTGACAGGAAGGTGGGTTTGCCACGAGTTTCCGCTTAGTTCCATTCATACCACAGGCTACCCAAGCGTACTGTGTGTATGACTTTGGGTGTAAAGTTCATTAACGGTAACCACAGGAAGTCCATACAATCTGTTTGTGAAGCCGATTGTTATTTTATAGCCAATGTGCCAGATTTACCGTTTGCCTCGACTACAGCGATATATTGCTGACTACGTATATAAATCAATGAGAAATAAACGTTGAATTAACTTATGAATAAAGGCTGATAGTTTGTAAAGAAACCGTTTGGCGCTGCGTCGGTGGGTGCAACGAAATAATTTGAATATATCAACAAAGTTGAAATGGTAAATTGGCCACCGTTACGGTTATAAAAGCTGACGTTTCGAGCGTTAGCCCTTCGTCGCTCCGACGAAGGGCTAACGTTTGGGCTTGAGTTCGTCGTTAGTGGGCTTGAGTTCGTCGTTAATGTAATACATAAAAGAAAAGACAAGGGTGAAAACCTTGTTTTGAAAGGGTTCAAGCGCCAGAGCGATTTTTCCCCCGAGAATCGCATCGCTCCGCTTTCAAACTTCGCAGCATTAAGGTCAAAAGATTCACGATTCTCCTCGTACCTTCCAATCGAAAATCCACCCAAACGGACCGCAGCTAGCCCTCGAAGAAAATCAAAATTCCACAGTATTAAAACGTCTGGGATGCGTAGCAAGATTCTCGTGTGCCAGCCAGAAACCGTCACGCTGATTGCCCTTTTCTGATTGGACGACGTTAAACGAAGATTAAACGCCAATAGTTCCCCACCCTCGTTAGATATTTTGAATTGTTCATCGCTTAACGTCGTCCAATCAGAAAGTCACGCTTTAATATACTTAATTACTTGTGAGTGACAACTTTATCCCCACGGGTCCTAAAGAATTTAAGGGTGTATGGTTAACCGCTTTTCTTTAACGCTTCTTGGTAGGGTGGTGCTGCTTCTTTGAAGGCTTCCTCGTCGCGTCGTCAGATGAGATTTCAGATAATCTTTTGTTAATAGCCTCAGGGAGGGGGGCGGTAGTTAGATTTGTTGTGGACATAGAGTGGCACCCCACCACTAACAGGAGAAACAGACATAGGAATATAACTTGGTTCAACCCACCATTTAATAAAAATGTTCAAACCAACATAGGAAGAGAATTTCGAAATTTGATCGAGAAGTGCTTTCCACCGAACAATGAATTAAGAAAACTGTTCACAGGCGGTAGAAGCTCTTTTTGAGAACCACACAAGGAACACAATTTGCATGTCGATTTATAAGGATTTGTATGGGATTTTCTTCAAGATATCCATAGAGATAGTTAAAAGTGAAAATATTAAATAAAAATGGCTTAGCTTATTCCATACGTGCGTTGTTTGCTCCTGGTGTCGTTATTTTACCGATTTCACTTGATTTGACGGACGCGCACTCTAATGGCGTTGAAATGGCGGTCAATTTGAGATTTTCCCTGGGCTGGTTGCTCGACAACCCAACTTTTGTGGGATTTGTTTTGTGAACTTGAAAGGCAACTATTTGGCTTTCGTGCTGCCAAGTTTCGATTCAAGGGGAAGTATTGAAGTGTGTTTTTCGAGCGATTTTGGCGAGCGTGTGTGAGACAGAGCTTTCCTGCCTTCCCTTTTATTTGGTAGTGCTAGGACGTTAAGCTGAAACACAGCAAAACGGCCGCGAAAAGAACAGCACAGACTACTCTTTATGAAGGTAAGACTTCATTTCTTTGATTATTTCACACAACTTTATATTTACGGAGCCCAAAAGGAAGTCCAACTAAACCACTATACAAACTTCATAATAATTCATTGTGAAAGAGCCTGTGAAAGAGTCTGTGACAGAGCCTGGGCCACCTGTGGCGTGTGGTGCGACCATTCAACTGTGTATAAAAAAAAAAATCGAGGCTGGAAACTTCAACCGGTCCCGAACACCAACCGTCGCCACTCGAAGGCCGATAAATTCCACAAAAGTCGACCGATCTTCCTAAAATTTCCACCCGCGAGAGCGCTTAGCTATTACCTACCCGTTCCAGCGGTAAAAGTTTCCAAATTCCGCTGCATCGATCCGAGAGCCGCCCGTTTAACCGCCCATTCTGGCTAAATCGCTTTGTGGGTACGCATAATCCTTTTGCCCTTACTACGGAATTCAAATATCAAAGCGCATCTGACCAAATAAAAGACTCTCCCAAGGGATCGTAAGGAAGGTTGTTCAGTTTGCCCTGTTAGACAGAAAACACCGTCTGGGGAGTCGTGCGAGTAATTCGACCCGACGTGCTAAACAATAACAAACAACAACAAACTTTATTCATTAATTTCACAAATAATAATTTCATGTTAGCTTCCACCCGCATATAGAAGAGCCTAATCGAGGCAGGGGAAGAGATCCACAAGTTTATTTATAGAGAGGAAAAGACGAAAGATATTTTACAAACAGTACCAGCTGTCGCAAAATGAAATTATGGTATCAGTTAAAAATATTTGATACAAAAATGGCAACGTGAATTACGGCGCAGAAAATAAAAGTCAAGTCGCGTTTAAGAACTATCTAAATTTTAGTTAATTGGTGCATAATTTCGGTGATATCAACTTCATCAAATTTCAATAAAACTTCAGAGTTTATTCCTTAACTTTTTCCGGAAGGCGGAATTTGGCAATCTTCTCATATCTGAGGGTAGAGAATTCCAGATTTTTGGACCAATTCTTTGGAAAGAACTACGCATTTTTTCAAGTCTTGAGTGTTCGGTATAAAAATTATCACTGACAGAAGATGATTCCTTGGTGACCTTGGTTTCAAGTCGCGGTGTACCGCATTCCTTGAATGCAAAAATTCAAGGCCCACGGCGATAACAATTGCTGCCTTGGAAAAAACCGGTACTGAAAATGTTGAAAGGCTTCGCTTGTTTGTATTCTATAGAGGCAATGCGAAAATTCGAGGAGATCTGAAACCTAAATATCAAGACCGAATGGCAGGAAATCAAAACACTCGTATTCCATCATGATAGATAGCAACCGGTTTAGAACAAACAGCAACCTTTAGATACCGCAGATTTGTAACATCTTCTTCTCCTCCGCTACGATCTTCGGATATGAGTCACCCTCGCCGAAAACAAATCGCTTCACAACCACGGTTATCTTCGAAATGTCGACAACAAATATTTGGAGGTCTACGTTTTCGAGACACCCCAAAGCTTATATAACAGACGTCTACACAATATGTTAATTTTACTTTACAAAAGTTTATTTCTACTAAGTATATATCCTATCTACATGAGGAATATGTTTACTTTTCGTAATACCACTTATAATTTACGCAGTAACTACATTCTGAAACTCCCTGTTGCTAAGACTACTTCTTATGGCCTTCGCTTTTTTTCTTATCATGCCGTTAAACTATGGAATTCACTACCGGACAATGCTCGAACCTTGAACCTTAATGACTTTAAAAAAAAGCATTAGCTAGCCTTAAATTGATGTAATTTTAGAACATATTGTAATTGAATTCATATTGTATTTTTTAATATTCTAATTCAGTAAATCTATTTATTTCATATTAGCCGTTAATTATAAATATTGCACAGGATTGTATTTTATAATGTCATTGTATATTATGTCGACTTCTTTTGTTATTTTTCTCCCGGAAAAATCAGTTTTTACAAGCTACTCTTAAATTCGAGAAAAAATAAAGTTTATGTAAGTAACGTTTATGTACGTAAGCAAGTCGCCAAAACAGCTTTAAAACGACAGTTGGCAACTAAGCGGCTACAGAAAAAAGGTAAAGAGACTTCAAATGTTTTATTCCTCACTTTTATTATCCTTTTAAATTTTTTTCTAATTTTTTTTATTTTTTTATTAAATTTGTCCTTTTGTCTTTTGGCAGAATTACAACGGAATGGGGACGACGCATAACATCTTATCAAGCAACAAACGAATGGTTGGCACTTCCGCCTGAGTTGAAAAGGCCTATGCCACCATTAAATTTTAAAAGACACAAATAATTATTGTTTAAATTACCCTAGAAACCTTAGCATATTCTTAATCTTTTCTTCTTAAAATTACCTTATAAACCTTAGCATATTCTTAATTTTAGTATTTTAATCTTAGTGCTTTTATATGCTTCTCTACATCTACATATACAAATTATTATTATTATTATTATTATTATTATTATTTTATCTAATCTAAATGTATTTTTAGTCAGAGGACCCCCCTGAAAACCACTCAATGTGATGGGAGTATCCTCTTTAAATATTATTTATTATAATTATGACGCAGTTTATTGAACTTCAGCATGCCAGGAAAAGAAAGTTTCACAGGGCGCACAACGTAACCTATGAAACTACACATCTTTGGACTTATAAAAAGGATAAAAACCGTCAAAATTATTTAAGTAGAGCGCGGGTCAACTTTTCGCAACAAATTCCTTCAACCTGTTACAAATGTTTTTGTTGCGAGACAAGTTGATCACGCAAGGTGAAAAACGAAAACATCGACCAAAACTCGCAACGAAACAATCAGTGCGCGCCAAGTTGAGGATTTTTGTATCTCGTATTTCGCCACCTTAAGCTAAGTAAGAACCTTAGAGGTTCTGGCGATGTTCAGACTGGCGCTGAGGACAGCTTTCAGCAACTGACGAAGGACTTCTCTCCCTCTCTTTGCACCTAACAATTCTCTAACATTCCTTCACACATTCTTAGAGTATCCCTCTAAGGCATCTACAATTAAGTTGACTTGACGTATCTCGAGTCCAGGGTCAGTTGCTGTTTAAGCTCCCAGCGTAGAGCGGCGTACTTTTGTTATTATTATGCAGCACTTTAAAACTTTTGTATGTTATATACAATAAGAATAGTATGACGGGGTGCATGAGCGTAGCCCGTTAACTACAGTGAAATCAAAATCTATATACTGAACAAAAAAAAAATCCAAATCTAAACTAGTCATTATAAATTCTTTAAAAACCTATTACTTATTTCGGGTATGAAAGAGTTAATCAGCGACGATCACTTCCTAAGTTTCTAATAATCCACAGAATTCTAGAAGGCAAAGAGTTAAATAGTACGCGATGTTCATTGTTCATGTTACGACTTTAAATTATTATTATTATTATTATTATTATTATTATTATTTTAACGGCACACACGTACGCTTGAAATTCGATCTTAATATGTTAGTTATTACCGTTAATGCACTTTACACCCCGAAGTCACAGACAGCACAGTACGCTTGGGCTGGGCCGCCGCGCCTGTGTTTATACCTGACGTAACAAATTCCTGAAGGAAACATAGAATAGTTTGGCGTGCACGTTAGCTCTTCTTCAATCAGTTTTGGTCTATCTAGCTTTGTCATCTGATCTATACGAGAAAAAAAATAAGTTTTCGAAGACAAAACAAACAAACACACAAACAATCTTGAAAAATCTCTCAACGTAGGCGCTTCAAAACAGTTATTTTAAAACACCGCATGTGAGTCAAGTGTCAATTCGTATTCGGTTTTCCACGAAATTTTCTGACAAATCACCGACCATGTGCCTTCCCTCTACATAAATCAAAGGGTTATTGAATTCTGAAATTCGTGGTTTTCCTTCCACTCGATGTTAGCTGCTTCAGCAGGAAATAAAAAGCAAAAATTGATCCTCGCGGAAATATCTGTCGTCTTGAACCGCAATTAAAATAATTTGTTTAAGGAAAACATAAAAACTCGCCAATCTGCAAATTGAAGTCTCGAGAAACTTTAATCCTTGTCAACTGCAGGTCCAAATGTTGGCTAAGAATAATCAACTGGATGGTATCCGGTTAGATCGCACCATGGTTAGATCGCTCCCAGTTAGATCGCTCCATCCGAAAGTTAGATCGCCCCACTTAAAAGTTAGATCGCTCCATCAAATAAGTTACTTCGCTCCCAACACAAGTTACTTCGCTCCATGTGGTAAACTTCAGTGTTACTTACTACTGATCTTTAAAGTTTATAGAAGATGTGTCTTGTGAGCTAGGTTTTCTTTATTCTGTGTCCTAACGGTCATCTATTCACTTAACACAAAATCACACTGCACTATGAATACTGCTGTTTTAGTAATCACGGTTTTTGAAAAGTCTCACATAAGCATGTGTATTGTTAAAACTTGTGACTTTTTCTGAACAATAACAGCTAATTATTGCCATGCGCAAAAGGTGTGAATGGTCCTGTTTAAACACAGCAGCAGACAACAGAAATACCACCAAATGACCAACAATGGCTATGATTGCTTTCAAAGAACCGACACTTTTAAACGTTTTTAAACTCAGACCCAAGCGAGACTGGGTTCGACTTCGGTCAAAAATGGCGACTAGCGACTCTTTCTTCGTGTAACTATACTCTTACTTATCCATTCATTGTCCATCTGTCTTTTATCGACTCTCTACTTTAATTTGCCACACGGAGCGAGGTAACTTATGTTGGGAGCGAAGTAACTTATTTGATGGGGCGATCTAACTTTCGAGTGGGGCGATCTAACTTTCGAATGGAGCGATCTAACTGGGAGCGATCTAACCGTAAACCAACTGGATACACGTCTGTCCTATGACGTAATGATAACCAAGTAGATTGAAAAGCACGAACTGAACAGTTTTTCAGGAAAAGAAAACTTTAAGAGAAATGTGAAGTTCATGCGATTTCGTGTGAAACGTGAGACAAAGAAAAAACAATTCGACCTCTTTACTGAGTTGTTTTTCAAGGAGGGTCCAGAACGGGCTAGAAGGCCAAATAAACTCTCCCGTAAACTGTGCATCCTTGAGGGCACTAAAGAAGTCTTAAACCGAAACAGAAAGCATGGCTTAAAGGAAGACGAAACCTTTTTAGACTCAAGAGGTCAAACACAGCCCTCAAGCACCCCTCCAACGCTATCTCCAAGCAAAACTTCCAGGGAGCGTTAGTCACTTCCGTCACATCTTGGTCACGCCACAACCTTGAAACGGAGGATGTATCACGTGACGTATTGAACTATTGAGACGTGCTGAATCTCTCATGGTGCCAGTTGCAGCTTTCTATCTTTCGGTGCATTCTTCAAATAATCTCCATTTGCTGATCGGCAACGAAGCTAGGCACCATAGGAGCCCCTTGTAGGAGGTTCTAATGCAAGTATGTCGCTAAACTCTCCAACCTTCTCTAACTCGTCTTTTGAATCTGAAGCGAACTCCGTTGTCAACAGAGTTGTTACAACTGTGTCAGCGAGTCTTTCAATTTTGGGAACTTCTCTGATCATAATCACATTCATCGCATGGAAAGACTTGAGATCGACTTCCAGAAAGATACTCGTGTTTATTTCCATTGGCGATTTCTTTATTGCTGGAGGTAATTTGTGGGGAGTATGGCTGGCTCGAAATGATCACACTACCATACCATGCAAAGCTCAGAGTTTTGTCACAACTTGTGCTTCTCTCTGGTCATTTTTTTGGACGACTTTTCTATCCATATTTATGTACACTGCTGTGGCAAGAAGGCAGGCTGAAAAAGCTGACAAGATGCTTAGATATTTCCACATTTTTGGTTGGGGTATTCCGTTAATAATAACAGGTATTGCCTTTGGAGAGAATAAGTTAGGGAACGATTATGATTTCTACAGTGCGGGCTGGTGTTGGATCAGTGGCAATTTGACGACCAGGGAGAAGCAAATATGGATGTTACTCACAGGCAAAGCGTGGGAAATGGCTGCATATGTTCTCATTTCTACATTTTTTTGGGGTTTAAAGTATCATATTCGTAAGGAGGTAATGTTGTGAGCTACTTGTACCTTTCAGACGAGACTTAGCTATGCTTTGTCACTAAGGATTTTCTTTCCTTCCTACTTCAAAGAATCCGAATTTCTGATTCAAACTGATTCTGTTTTCTTCCTATTAGACCAGAAATGTTGTCATTACTTTGGAAATGTGCAAATTGTAAATGAAATAATGAATAATGGTAAGAGGACTGAGTAGAGCCCAATTTCACATGTAATCATACTAGTGATCAACAAAATTGCACAAATGCAAAATGGGAAAGCCATTTGTTAATCACAAGTATGGTTACAGATAGAATTGGATGACACAAAGTCCTGTTACCAATTAATTATAACTATAATGACATTTGAGAAAGAAACTAAAGATCAGATATACATTTTCATAAAAAAAGAAAAGTTAACTTGATGAAATGAACGAAACAGCACACACACATGACACATACTGACCACTTACACAGGCATGCTGTGTCAACTGTCCTATCACACTGCCCGATTGAAAGCATGAGGTACACTATGTCCTATTATAGTTCACTACTAAATTTTCTCCGGTTCTTATTGGTTTAAATCGATCACGTGATGCGATAGTGTTCATCCGTGGAGAGACACTATCAGCCCATAGTGCCCGCCCGCAGAAAATACCCGGATGGATTGTGCCCGTCTGCGGAAAATACCTGGATTGGTAGTACTCATCCGTGAAAAGTTTTGACTAGTTTGACAGCCGTGAAGTTAAGCATATCGGAAAAACAGTGACTTTTCAATTCTGACAGGTATAAGGTATTATTTAGCCAATGTACGGTTGCGAATTATTGACATTTATGACAAGCTGTAGGCGCGGAAGAAAATTTAGTGGTGAACAATAAAAACAATAGAGTGTTTATGTCTCGTAACAATCAGGCATATTTGCCCTCGAAGCTTTGCTTCTTGGGCAAATATTTGCTTTGAGAACATCAAATTTCCGCGGGGCAACTATCAGCCAATAGTTCCTTGACACAAACACTCTATTGTTTAATTAATGCCTAAATTGGGCTGGTGATAACCAATCACATTTCAGAATTTTTTTATAGCTTTGATTAGTATAATAATAGTAATAATGATTCAAATCAAAACAATACAGAACTGTGTATATCAAAGAATATGCAACCATTGATATGGTTAATTTCATTAGACTGTTCAATTATTTAAAAATGATTTGAAATTAACTTACATGAATGGTTGAATAAGAATTTGATTATTTAAAACTGATTTACAAAATGACACTTAAGCACTAGAACTCCATTTTCAATCCACACGAAGCATATTCTCTCCCTTGTTAGACCACATTCCATATTCCTCTAGAGTTGTTAATCTGCACGGAACTCTTTAAATTCTTTACATGTAGGTCTATCATCGAAAAAAGCGGTTCACATCTCTTCAGATCAAAGAATCAGCTATTAAAGCAGAGAGAAGGCTGACAATGGTACCCATCATTTTTATTCTGGTGCGTATTTGGGGTACAATTCGCTTCATCATTTTTTTGTCAGACAACCACATCACTGCTGCAGCTTTGAAGTCAGATTGGGAAAAAGCTCTTCTTTATCTTCAGGTTTGTTTTTGAGTATACTACAGTCAAAATAAAGCAGCTGGTTAACCAGTTGCTTCACAAAACATGCCAGATTTTAGTTAAGGGGTTTTAAAGATGGGAGTCAGGTGATAGTTCTGTTGATTTTCTCAAGATGTTGTTATGTTTATTCAATTGCAAATCTTTTTCAAGCAATGTTCCAATGATCAAGAAACAATTGTCGAATGAGAACTTTTTTAGAACTGTGCTGTGGTGTACTCTATGGGCGAATATTACCAGAAGATAAAAGTGCAACAATCTCAGCTGTGCCTTTATAAACCAACCAACCCAGCAGACCATACTACAGTCTGCTGGGGTCGGTAATGCAAGACTGAATGACCTCATTGCTTAAGCAAGAATACTACTGAAATGTCCTACCATAATCCTGATTAACAAATGGTAAACACCACAATAACTCAATAGTGTACGCTGTGGTGTTTACCATTTGTTTTGTAACATAACATTGATACATTGTGGCTAAAGAGTTCCTTTTTATTTAAGAAATCTTACGTGACCAGAAAAAACAATCGCGCGCAGAAAAATAGTCTTTGCATTTGCTCACGTCAGCAGCGTACACCCATGGGCAAAGGGGGGACGCTAAATTGACCAATCAGAGCGCGCGCTTTACTTTGGTTACATTATAATTCATAATAGTAGTGACGTCACTGGAAAGTTCTTTATTTTACAGATTATAATATATTATGATTATTATATTATTACTACATCAAGTTTGTCATATACTGCATTTACTGTTTGGGTGGTTTTTCTTAAATTTGCTTTAGGTTCACTTATGAATTTTTTTTAGGGGAAAACTTTTCAACTTTTTTACTGATTTTCATGTTGTCACAAAAAAATCTGCATCTTGAAAATAATTATTCAAGATCTTCATTAATTTTATCCATCTTCAACCATCAGATTATTCTTTTTTTTTTTGGGATATTCTAGTCTCTTTTTTGTTATTATTTCCCTTTTTTGTCTTTGTCATGTAGTAGTAGCTTCTTTGTAATTGCTATAGATACATAGATACATACATCACTTACAAATGCTTATGGGTCACAGTTATTATTGTTCATAACAAAATTGTTAAATTGAAATTGTTTTGTTTTTAAAATTCTCAGGGAATTGGTGACAGCAGCCAAGGCTTGGCAAACTTCTTGCTATTTTGTCTTTTCACTGAAAAATTCAGAGGTCGTCTGAAACTTGCTGCTAAGGAATGTCTTCAGTGTTGCAAATCGCCATCAGGTGATCCACCCCCAAGGATGGACAGATCTGGGGAGTTTCAAAATGACCACAGAACATTGATCACTGAAAGCTCAAATCTTCTAGCAAGCACCAGCACATCTGTAGAGCAAGGACCATAAATTCCATCTGCAAAGGACCCCAAGGAACTGCTGAGCTTTCCTCAGCCAATGAAGAACAATCATAGGACATTCTCTGTTAAACCATTATGGACTTCATCATAATTAGGACTTTTTTTAGCAGGGCACGAGTCCTACAGGACATTAACTTTTGTCCATGGGTCAACTTTACCTTAAATTTATGAAATATTTTTAGAACTGTGTTGGCCAGGCTTCTGAGGGTCACGGGAATTATTCCAAGAGCACCATAAGTATTGTTGGAGGTGCTGTGGCCTTATGATTAGAGCACTCAGCTTCAGTTTGAGTGGTTGGAGTTCAAGCCCTGGCCGGAGACATTTTTGTGTTGAGTTCTTAGGCAAAACACTACTCTCACAGTGCCTCATTTCACCCAGGTGTTTAAACGGGTACCCACAAATTTAATGCTAGGGGTGACCCCACAATGGACTAGCATCCCATCCAAGAGGGAGTAGAAATACCCCTAGTCACATCATGCTGTGGAAATTGCAGTTAAGAGCAGGTCTGATGGGACACTTGGCTCACAAACAGACTTTATTTTATAGAAAGTATTGCCTTAAACAATACAATACAATATTCTTTATTTAACAAAGGTGACGTAATTAACCCAATGAGTTATCTAACTTACGGCCTTCACAACAAACCCACCATCCCACCCCAGGGGAGGACGTCCATCACACATTAATCTAAATAAAGTTCAAGTTTATCTCGTCTGTAGGAAATTAACGTCTCCTACCCCAACCCTGCAGGAGACGGGACCTCCATTTATTCATCCCTATCCAAGAAGACTAGAATATCTAATCATTTCTTGATGTTATAGAAAGGTAGCAAATTCTTCTCAATTATTTTAAGACCTTGAGTGTTGGTCCGGCCGGGGCTCGAACCCTCGACCTCCCGCACAACAGTCTAGCGCACTATCCATTGGGCTAACCTGGCGGCGGTTGAAACCTGTTCAGTTACATGTTGAGGCTATGTTATTATTAGATGAAAAACAAGGTATATACTTAAGGCAAAGTAAGTCAGATATTACAACAAGGCATGAATTAGTAAATGCTATACATGTATATTAAATTTCAGAGAAAAAATTAATTAATCTAGCAAAGTTCATTCACTATCCAAAGGTGTCTAACTCAAAATACAAAGTAAGAAACGGGAATAAAAAAACTACAATTTGTCTTTATATTAAACGTTTTGACTGGTTAATGTATAAATTAAGTGACTGATGACCGATGGATTGATTTTTGTATCGTCTTTTAAGGACATGATGATGATCACATGACAGACAGTATTAACCCCTTCACTCCCGAGATCTCATAAGTTATTTTCCTTACTGTCTGCCAAATAATTCTTATGAAGAGTTCTAAGAATTTAGTATATTTTTTATTTATTCTCATCACCTGTCTACTTGATATTGTATGGATATTGTAAGGAGAAATTCTGCCTTGTTCAGTCATAAGAGTTAAGGGGTCAACCAAACTTTAACCAACTTTAACCCACTAATAAGTCAAAGGATGATTTTTGGACTGAAGGTGAAACTTGCTGTTGGGTATCTACAGATTGATCCAAACCATCATTTAGATATTTTTATTCCAAAAAGAACCTTTCATTTTTTGCCCAAAGAAGGAAAGTAATCATAAAAATAACCTCATGCATCACCTGAAGGTTGATGAAGATACCAGTATCTTGTCTTGATTCCTTGAAACACAAACTTAATTTCATTGAAACGCAAACGTGATTCTTTGAAACACATATACTTAATTCAATGAAACGCAGTCTTCGTTGTTTGTAACGCAATGTTGATTCTTTGAAAAGCAAACTCAAGGAAATCAAGTCACGCTACATACTGAATAGGGAAAGCCGCGATGTGCGACAAAACCACTTTGTAGTATTTGATTTCGGTTCAGGTGACTTCCTCTCGACACTCCCTGAATTTTATTTGGTTAACCAACATAACTCTGCTTTATGACACTGTCGCGACGAGCGAACGCGAAGCAAAGGCGCTCGCTTTGAAAAGACAAGTGAGTACGCCTGCTAGATGACTATTACTCAACGTTGACTCACGTGTCTTGGCAAATGAGAACGGGTACATTCACTTTACTGACCCATCATTTATGAATTACTCAAAACCATGATAAAAAAAGAAAAGAAATTTTCGAATCGAAAGGTGAATTCTTTTGAAAATGCATAGAGATACAGAAGCCTACCGATCTCTCTGATCGCCACTTTTTCAGATCAGTAAAATTATTCAGTAAGTTAGCGGCGAAAGCAACCCGTGACAAATCCGGAACAAATGCGAACATACATCCTTTATTGACTTTTCAGACAATAACTACTACTACAATTAAAACAAATAGCTTTTATTAACTACAATTAATCACCATTAAAATGGAATAACTATTATAACTACTAAGTAATGACTATAATGGAACGCTAATTGAAAGGAGAAAATCTTTAAGAAGTTCACGTTCAAGGCTATACTTAAAACAAACACTTAATTTTCGAATGCCGATGAGCTGCCAAGTGCAGATTAACAAAAGAATTCAGGGAAACGTTGATAACGTGAAAAGCTCGTGACTGTTTTTGTGATTTCAGTAAGGGTTCGTTGCTAATAATAGGAAAGAACTCTTCATCTGTGGCCTTTCAACGTCAAGTACGAACAGGTTTAGCTCACGTGCAGCGCATGTTTATCATGATGAACAATGCGCCAAGACCAAGAACAGTCTCTTTACCTCGACAGTATTATCACAGAGTTACTTAGCTTTAGTCTATATCTTGTGAATCTTATACTAGCGAATGAATGTTCCGAGAAGAAAATCGTTACAAGAGAAAACGGGCATTTCCTTAGGGTTAGAGAGCCCCACGCCGTATGACCTCCTCGCGCGACCGATGACGGCTGAACTGTGGTCTACATAACCACGTAATAAAAGCTGTGATGTGCTTAGAACATGTGACAAGATAGGGAGCCAGTTCTAGAAGTTCGCATTTTACACTAAATGATTTTCATTTCATAACGTAACACCCACGCCTATATAAAGGGTTGAAATTAGGAAACTTTCAAAATGTTCTTTGAAACAAAGGCCACCGTCGCAACTACGATCTACGACACGGTGGCCGCCGGGGAGGTTAACAAAGCTTTGACGACAATCTCTGCAAGCTTCTCTTTGTTAGGAACTTTTTTAATCATTGCAACATTTGTCGCATGGAAGGACTTTAGATCGAAATCCAGGCGAATATTGGTGTACATTTCTATCGCCGATTTCTTCATCGCCGGAGGAAACTTACTCGGAGTATGGTTGGTCGACGAGAATAGCAATGCGTGTAAGGCTCAGAGTTTTATTTCAACATGTGCATCGCTTTGGTCGTTTTTTTGGACGGTTTTTCTTGGCCTGTATATGTACACTGCTGTGGCGAGCAAACAGGGTAACAAAGCTGATGTAATGGTGAAGTTTTTCCACGTTATCGGATGGGGGGTCCCTTTGGTTATTGTAAGTGTTGCGCTTGGATTGGGAAAGTTAGGCAAAGAAAATGTCGACAGTGCTGGCTGGTGCTGGATTGACGGGCGTTTGAAGCAAGAGGAGAAAAAAATATGGATGTTTTTTACAGGAAAAGCCTGGGAAATATCTGCTTATTTTCTTTGCTCAATATTTTACCTGATGTTAAAGTGTCGAATTCGCAAGGAGGTAAGTGAAGGTTCCTTTTGTATTTCAAGGATTGGGAAAGTATTGTCCTTCTTTAGATTGGGGTGTACCCTCCCCTCCCACGCGATAGTTTCATTCTTTTTTTTTTTTTTTTTTTTTTTTTAGGTTTTTGACAGAACTAGCTGTGTTGTTCACTGCACTTTGAAAATTATTACTATTTTTTTTTTTTTGTTATTTCCCTCTAATTTCTAGCGTGTCATAGAGATTGCCTATATGGACATTGCATATGTGGGCATGATTTCATAGTATTCATACTTCTAGTTATGTGCTCTCCATAAATAGCACTACCTGCGATGACAGAATGCTGCTATTAAGAGTGTTTATCCCGTGAACATTGAATTTATGAAATTTTTTTCCCAGATATATGATAACAAAAAACAGTTTGCCTCTCCTGAATCAAAGGAAGCTGCCATCAAAGCCGAAAAAAGATTGATGCTAGTTCCAGTCACATTCATTTTGGTTCGCATTTGGGGAACACTTCGCTTTATTCTTTACACGTTTGCTGGTGTTCACAGTTTGAATACAACTTACGGAATAGTATTTCTTTATCTACAGGTTAGTTTGTTGTGATATGCAGCTAGTGTAACTTCTTTCTCGACTGGCGTAGTAGCCAATCTTACAATTTTCTGTTTATCAATTTTTGCTAACATGTCTCTGACGATCAAAATCACAAGACATTCAAGAGAATTGGATTCCCATGTGGATTACTGGCATTTCCGAGAAGTCCTGTGAGTTTGACCCCATTTTTTCAATTCGCGAAACATCGATGAAAAACCCCTCTACCTATCGGTTTCATATTTTTTACTGGACATCAATCCATCCATAAATTCATAATCTGCAGTTCAATAACTTACAACTGGCCCACGATAATCTTTTCGTTGTAAATCAAAACAATGAATGGCTGGATGCGACAATGTGAACAGCAAAATGTTTCGCTATTACACTGTCACGCAAACTTACGCATGCGACACCAACCTGCGACACTGAACGCCAATTTCGATTTTGTATTAAAAAAAAAAAAAAAAAAACACAACACAGTACAATTCATTAGCTGCAATGCAATATTATTAACTAGAATTTATTGGTTATGCATCAGGTGAGAGATAAGCTCTAAAGTATAAACAGGAACGCGCTAGAACTCCGTTTATTTTCGATCACGGTTTGTGTGGAGATTCAAGTTTGTCTCATGTAGATGTAGAGGAGGGAGACCTGGAGGGGAGCCTGTCTGATTCGTGATAATCTGGCTACAATTCATTGGGCGGCTATCGCTAGGAGCGACGCAACACTCTAGAAAATATCTACTCCTCTTCTCCTAGCGAGCCTCTAGCCTTTTTACAGGTTCTTTTAAAAATAAACTCTGCTAAAGAAGGAAGTGGGGACGCGATTTGCACGTTACAAAACCGTGACCTCTCTAGAAGGAATGGCAGGCATTATTTTTTATCATAAATTAGATTTCTTTCTTTTCTTTGTTCTTTAGGGAATTGGTGACAGTAGCCAGGGCTTTGCAAACTTCTTATTGTTTTGCTTCTTCACTGAAAAATTCCAAAGTCATCTTAGTCAGAGCATTCAGAAATTTTCATTGAGCTGCAGGAGATCATTCACCAGTTCATCGATGGTGGAACTCCAAATTTCAAGTAAATTATCAAGTAGTATCCAAGAAACAGATGAGACGTCTTACCTGCTTGCTAAGCCAGACATCAGACAAGGTCCTTAAATTCATGATGTGATTGTCTTTACATTACATTTTGGCCGTCACATCATAAAGGGAAAAATTTACCAGGAGGCCAAAATGAGAAGATAACCTAAAGGTTTGAACAAACCATAAATGAAGACTAAGCCTAATCTCTCCCTGGGACCCCGCAGAACTAGTTGTTTTTAGTATTAACTACAAGTTAAAAAGATATTACTTTGATTATGGGTCCATGTGCTTCAGGTACCAGTTGGTCACAATGTTCACCAAGAAATTATTTAATTAAGTTCCATTTCAATTAACTTTCAAATGTAAATAAAAATGTATGTTTATGTAATAAGGCTATAATTATGATTCAGTATTTCCTAGCATTAGTCATTCACATTGTGACCTGTATTGAAGAAATTTACTTAAGGGGGAATAAAAAATTTGGCTTTATTTCATTTTCTAGAGCAAGTAAAATCAAAATTTGTCATGATGAGATTAGAAATTGAACAGACATAACTCCCAGTACAAAGAAGAAGTCAAAGTTGAAAATTCAAGAAAGAATAAGAAAGTGCAAAAATAAAAAAAAAATCAGTTTCACAGATATTACCTGTGAGGGCATTTTGGTACTCAAGGGGTGTTTTGATACAATTTTGGCACTAGTGAAAGAAAAAATATTTTGCTCAATGGATGAGAATGATATTGTATCAAGCTGACAAGTTGAAAATCACTTTTAAAAGTAAACTTTGAAAAGTCAATGACTAGTTCAAAAGGACATTTAAGTGAAAAGTTAGTTCTGAGCTGTGTGTGAACAAAGGAAGCACATTAATTTAATAAGCTACACAACATTATCAGATACTGTTATAAAAATGAAAATCCAAGATCTGTATAAATTTGAACAATAAAGAAAGAATTAGGCACACTCTAATGCTAGTGGTCTCTAACTTAAACCCTTCTAATTATACCTGAAAAGAGTATGCTTTTAAAACATCATTTGCCATACCAACACATGTAGAGTAGTCACAGAGTACTTTTTCAAAGCCATTCCCTGCTCTTTGCAATGAGCCACCAAGGAAAGTGTATTTACTGTCAAGAGTGCTTGAATTCTTTGACCAACAGTATGTTCTGATAGAGTAATCCCTAGATGAAGACATCACGCGATAACTATCAACATGCAGCCCAGTGATTGGTCCCACATGATCAGTATGAGTTTGTAAAGACTCAAGTGAAATTAAATCCCATAAACGCACAGTTTTATCATGGCCAGCAGTTACCAGAGTTGATCCCCTCATATTGATACATGACACCTCTCCTGTGTGTCCCTTAAAACAGTGAATCTGTTGCCCAGTGTCTGTATTCCAAAGGATCACATCACCATTTTTGAACCCTGCAATAATTTGGTTCTGTTTTCCATGAACCCAACTAAGGCAAATCACTGCTGAATCACATGGATGTTGAAGCGTCTGCAGCTCAGGGCTCTTCCAGCAGTCTGGTGCAAGGTGTCGTATATCAAATATCTTGACAGTGCTTTCAAACTTAGATGCTACGGCCATAAGATGGTCAGATTGGAGTTTCACGCAATTTAACCCAAATGAACATGTTAGCTGGTATTGAGGACTTGACGTCTGTCGTGGATCCCATATCTTAACAGATCCATCTCTGAATCCAACAAAAAGAAGTTGGTCTCCACCTTTCCCTTGTCCTATTACATCTTTTCCACACACCATTGAAGTTACAACAGCAGAATGGCTTCCTTGCAATGCAGTGGCTTGCTCTGTATTTATGTCCCACAACTTGATGCTCCCTTCAACATCCCCACTTGCCATCAGAGTATTATTGGCAACTACTGTTAGACAGGCAACTGACGATTCATGAGACTGCTTCTTCCATAGACTTCCTCCTTCTCGCACATTCCACACACAGACAGACTTGTCTTGACTGCAACTTGCAACAATGGGATTGACATTCTTTTCAATGATTTCCTCATTATAGATATCATTATTTGTGATAAAAACCACATCTGTGATCTGGCTCTTATGTCCACGTAAGGTTTTGCATGCATAGTCTTGGCTTGGTCTCCCTGTGGATGCACCAGTTTCAATCTTATTTCGAGCAATATAGTACTTCTGCCATGTCCTCTCTCCTTGAAAGAGAAAGAAATCCCTCTATTTATTTTTTGTCTTGATGTTCAAAGTGACAGTAATAAAATGGAACATTCATGGTCTGTTAGACAACCACACTTGCTTAATCTGAACAATAGCAAGTAGATGCTGTATCAATGCACCACTAGGTGAATCCTAGTCACTGATGAATTGATAGAGAACCACAAAAAGCAACAAAAGAAGCTCTTATGTCCTGTGAAATTGTTAAAATGATAAGAAATGCAATTCCTGCAATTTTTTCCTACATTAAATGTATCATGCCTCTTCCAATTAAAATGCACCATTTTGTTTTGAGGGAGGACAGGGGGCTAAACTTGAGTGGATGAGAGATAAAACGATCTTGCAGTATTCATATCGAAATAGGTAGGTATTTCCACCCTTTTAATTTGTTGCGACTGTATTTACAATCACCTAAAAAAACAGTTGAAAATTTAACAGCATCAATACTGAGACTCAAATAACTTCTCTTGTTACTGTGGAAAACTTATTTCCTCTAATAAATAGGTTCTCCCCTCTTTTCAGACTTTCTCAAGGTTGGAACATGGCACGATCGAGGGAATAAACAAGCACAAAAAGCTCTATTCTGTATATAACTGGAGTAGGGGAGGGGATAGAGAACAAATACAGGTAAAAGAAGCTTATCCTGCCAGCTCCTTTTCACGATGTTTGAAGAAACGCATCAACAGCGCACGAACCAGGTTTCAGTTTCCCCAAGTGACAGAAGTTCCACCTCTGCAAACAATGTCTCTTCCATAGAGAACCAACTTGGGAGGCTTCATACCAGTCTCTACAGACTTGAGAGCATTTAGAAAGCTCTCCAGGGGAAAGATAACCGAAAATATTGACAAGTTCGTCAAAAGAAAATATATTTCTCTCTACGTCCGCCATTGCCTAATCCCTTCCCAATCTTCCCAAAGTACTTTGCAAGTGAGACGAGCCGACGATTTTCCAGAGGTTTCTCATATGAGTAGCAGAATGTGTCTTCAAACATGAAGGGATAATCGAGAGCACGTTGGACAGATTGGATTTTGGGACAAAATTATTCTCTTTTCACAAAACTTAAACAGGATATAGTAGGAAATTCGAATCTCTTTGTATTGATAGAGACTTTCCTGGCTGGTCAAGAACATGGCAGATTCACATTCAGAGCGTTTTGATGGAATGTTGCTCGCGATCGCACAGCAGTGCGAAGGAGGGATTGCTGAGGTACGCGATGGAATTACATTTATCCGGAATTATTTTCTCTTGAATAGATTTATAGATATGCCTTCAAAGGGAACAAATATGATAAAACATAGTAATTTTTTTCGTGGAAGTGGTTGATGCTATCATTTCCCGCGAAAACTATATCATTTGTGAAGTGCATGGAGTGTCGTACACCCTTGCTGTTCGTGTATCAAACTTTTCAAGTTGTAGCGAAATATATTGTGGTTCAGCTATTTTGACTGTGGGTGAAAATTTGATTTTCTTCGTTTGTAACTCTAGCATTTTGGGAAAGAGTACCATATAACCCCATACATTAATTCTGCATTCCACTTCTTTGTCTTTCACGACAAAACTTTATAAACAAAGTCTACTAGTCTGAATGCATAATTAATGTTGGGGTTATATGGTACTCTTGCCGCATTTTATGTTAATCTATTTTCATAACCTTGTTTTTGTTTAATGCGATCGCAAAATGTTCCTTTGCAGTTGCTAGATGTATTTTTTGGATTTCTGGAAAGAAAAACAGACTTTTTCATTGGGGCTGGGAAAGCAAATGCTGAAAAAATGGTATTGAGCAAGTTCAAGGAGCATCAGAAGAAAGTTGAAGAGGTTTGTTTGAATTATATGTTACTTTATTTGATTCTTATCATTTATTTATTTATTTACTCATTCACTGGGGCTCTGCTGGGCTTCAAATGTTCTGTACTTGGTAGATCATGTATACCATGCACACCTTGATTTATGAAATTAACTTTTTGGCATGTGTCAAAGTGCAACACCTCACAGCACTGGATCAGATACATTTTGTCATGAAGTGTTGAGAGCTCATACAATGTGGAGTGCATACATGCTGTAGATTTGAAATAACTTCGATCTATTTAGTTTGATTCCTCAGATTTCAATTTCAATTTCAATCCAGCTGTAGTTGATTTGAGCTCCATAATGCTTCAAGATTTCAAATTCTGTGTAGTAATGTGGGAATTGTAAGGACAGCTTCCTTGTTTTTCTGGAAGATTACTTATCATTTCCTTATCTTACTAAGGAGGAGCTGTTTTTATTACTGACTGTATCAAGACTTTGTCGCAGGTACACAGATAAAAGTACTTCTCTTTTTTTGGTGTTTATCAGAAAAAGGAAAAAGAGAAAAAGGAGGCTGAATCTTTGAAAGCAGCAAAAGCCCAAAAGGAAGCACAACAAAAAACAGAGGCAAAGATACAAGAAGTGACAGAGGAAGAAGCAGAGAGAATAAAGAGAGAAGAACAGGAAAGGAAAGAAAAAGAACAAAAAGAGGCTGAGGAAAAAAACACAAAAAAAGATGAAAAGAGTGAAAATGGAGAGGTGAGCCTTGATTCTTGTCATTTAAAAGTGATGAAAACATCTCAAGTGTTTTCTGTAGTCGTCAGAACATTTTCAAAATTACAATTAATGAATACAGAAAAAAGTATCTCATGCTTGTGATGTGTGACTAGTTTTTAGATTTAGTGTTGTCTTAATGTTTTGTTTAATAAAAACTTTTAACATTCTTACTTATTCTTTACCCTGCTAGACTGCCAAAGCTGATGGCTCTGAGGATGAAGATGAAGATGCGAAAGGAAAACTTAAACCTAACTCCGGCAATGGAGCTGACCTTGAAAACTATAGATGGACACAAGTGAGTAACCAAGCCTTATTCTTCATCTCACTGACCAGTAAACTTGTCAAGCAACTGCTAAAACTTGTATGGCTATATCATCCAAATAAAAATCTACTGCTGCATTAAATCCTGTTCAGCATTACTATGGTTTCTTACTGTAAAGAGTACAAAATAATAATCAAATTATTAGTAAATCATTGGTATTACAAGTGAAGGTCATTACTCATTGCTTCCTGAAATGTTATAACATAAGAGCATACATACAAGTCATGTGTTATTTGGAGAGCTCAGAAAAGTTAGAACAGAAGAAAAATTTAAGTTTTTGATAATCGTCAGTGCAGTATTTCTGTCCAAGAGGGATAGGTTTTTGAGTAAGTTTTCATTTCACAATCAAATGACTTATAACCAGTTGATTATCAAGGAAACACAAGGAAAGTGACCACTTTTCCATCTGGGAGAGCAGTTATACTTTACTGTGTAAGAAACTGGTTCAAGCTCTTGTGGTGTTAGCCTCTAGTCATGTGTGCAAGACTTGACATTTTTTTCTTTTTCCAACTGACTTGTAACTTATGTGAACTTCATTTCTTTATAATTATTTCAGACATTGCAAGAAGTAGAGGTGAGTTAATTTAAATACACTAGTGAGAAGAATAAAAATTGCAACTTGTCTTTTTTCTGGTATTTAATTAAGAGTTTACATATAACTTTTAAAAGTTTCACAATAAGTGAACCAATCTCCTGATTGCTGCATTGATGAATTTTTTCCGGTTCAAGTTGCCATTGTATTGTGCACAGCCACCTTTCCTGAATCTCTTTTTTCAGAAGGAAGGGTAGCTGCTGTATACAAGCTAGTCACCAGCCAGTCACCCGCACTAAAATATAAGTCACCTTAATGTACAAACTGGTTGGAAGGTTGTGTGTCAATAGAATTTTGTATAACAGTCCACTGTGATGAATTTACATTGTTCAGTCCCAAATCAGCATTGGATGATGTATTTATACTTATATCATTGAGCTTCCTCTTATTTACATGAAGAAGTTGTGATCAAATTAGCTGATAAGATCTGACAATGCTGGAATATAACTTTTTGTCACTGTTCTCTGACATATAACCACAATTATTATAAATTTCTAAAGGTGTTCTTTTGAATTTCAGGCCTGGATTCCTTTAAATGTCAGTTTTAAAGTGAAAGGAAGAGATGTAATTGTGGATATACAACAGTCTGTAAGTGTTTTTATGGTAATTATTACATGATCAAAACATCCATTTTTTTTTTTTTTTTTTTGTGTAGAACCATACTGCAACAAAACGATGATAACACAAAACCCTGCCTGCTGTCCAAAGTATTGTGGTTCAATTTGATTTCCCTCTTTTCTAACTGTGGCATTTTGTATTAATCAGTTATAAAAATGCTGTAAAAAAAAGAAAGTAGCATTTTGAATTGAGGGTAATAGTGAAGCCATAAAAATATATCAAATGTTTCCTCTGGTGAAACTTTTGTTATTCTGATGACAGACATTTAGTGCTTCTTGCCACTTCAAATGTTATGCCCAAATTTTCTTTTGAGGAAATTCTGGTGAACAACTTGTAGATAGTGCTAAAATATTTCTGCTTGTCATTGTAAAGTTTTAGTCAAATTACCTCGTTATATTCCTGAATTTCCCTGTTTTGTCTTGCTGTAAACTATTAGGTATAAAATTGGGTTTTATTATTTTTTCTTTCTTTCTCTGTACATAGCATTTAAAGGTTGGCCTAAAAGGACATCCTCCAATCATTGATGGGGACCTGCCAAAGAAGGTAACTAAAATTTAATTTATCCTTCATGGGCAAGGAAATTTTTAAAAATAACAAAATAAACAAAGGATTTTGCTAAACAGCGATGACCATTTAAATTTATTAGGTGAAGATTGAAGAGTGTTCGTGGGTGCTGCAGGATCAGAAAAATGTTGTCATCACTCTAGAAAAAGTAAGTGAAAACCAGTTTAACTGGGTTAATTTCTTTTCCCCATAAAAGACTTAAGCTGTCAAGTATTTTGAGGCGTGCAATTAGAAGTTATTTGGCTAGCTGTAAAGATCTTGACCCTCTTTTAAAGATTACAAAATGTTGTGCAAAATGTTCTTTTCTGTAAGATAGAAGTTAGCAAGATTGTCATTTTGGCAGGAAAATACTGTTAGTGGTTGTTGCATTATTATAATTGATAGTTGCCATTTTACTACCAGTTTTGTAGGCAGCTAGAAGTTAGTTTTTTTCTGGCAACCATTTCAAGATTCTAGGTCACCAAATGGTGACTGAATAAAGTTGAGTTTTGAGCTGTGTTAGTCACTATAATGGTTGTTTGCATGGACTTTTTGATGTTTTTTCAATGTAAAACCCATCTATTGTCAATTACTAATCACCACATGTGTGTTTTGTCAGGTTAATAAAATGGAATGGTGGTCACAGCTGTTGACAACAGATCCAGAGATTAACACCAAAAAAGTTCAACCAGAAAATTCAAAGGTTAGAATGCTATGGAGAAAACTATAAAATCACTACTTTTAAACAATATTTGTTTTATGCCTCTAGCAGAAACATTACAGCTGTTAAGCTCTGAAAACAGTAAAAAATTTCTGCGCTGAAGTTTAAAGTGTTTAATGTACATTATCAACTCAGATACGATGAATATGAAAGCAAAATAATTAATTTTTGTCATACCCCAACCCCCTCTCCCACACCAACACAGCACCATCATTACTTTTGAACTTACCTCTGTTGTTCAAACTCTGTAAATGTTAACCAGCAGAAATATTTTGAAAAATGCTACTGTATTTCAAAAAAAAAGTTAATCAGCAGAGATAATTTTTTGTTATAATTTTAAGGGTTGCCCTTGCTCCTGTTTTGCATGCTAGAATGAAATCAAAAGTGCTAAAAGTTTTATTTCGTAGTTGATTAAAACATCAGTAAAGACCATTTATGGCTGTTTTTTTTCTGCAGCTAGGGGATTTAGATGATGAAACACGAGGAATGGTGGAAAAAATGATGTTTGATCAAAGACAAAAAGCTGTAAGTGTTAATTAGGTCATCAGATTTATGCCAAACAGTATGATGAAAAAGATGGTATAGTGGTCTCACTTAAGTAACAGATTCGCTTGTCAAATAAAAAATCAACCTTTTAAACATTTGGCCGTCATTTGTAGATGAATGGATTTGAAGAAAATATAAGCGATTTCTCCACTTAAACTGAGTCAAAACTCAAATAATTACAAGTGCACTACAGAAAAACACACTCTAGATAGTTGATCATGACTGGATATCAGGCTTCTGAGAAGTCAACTTCAGTTGTAAAATTTGAACTTTTGATAACCTTGGACATTTGTTCTTTTGTTAGATGGGATTACCTACTTCAGAAGAACAGAAAAAGCAAGATATCCTGAAAAAGTAAGTTTTTCATGTTATTGAAGCAGACTCGCACATTTAAGGCTGATTTGAGGCTTCCTTAAAAAATGGAATTGAAATACCCAATGTCTGACTTACTTACATGAATTGCATCACTTAGAATGTTAGAGACCTGTCTTTTTCTTTAGTAAGGGGGACTCCCTCGTATAAGTCCTGTGGTTTTATCCCTTTAATTCCCAGAAGTGATTAACTTGTAAGTTTTCTCTATAATATCCTTACATCACCCTTCAAACAGGTAATGATAATACTCAAACTTATCAGGTAGAAGTTATTATCTTGATCTAACACCAAATTCTCATAACTTATTAATAAGGAAATGTGTAGCAGCAAGAGGGGAGAATTCACAATCAGATCTGGGGAGTTAAAGGGTGAATTGGGCTCCTTGCCTTATTTAAGTGTTGTTATTCAAGTATTGTAAACTTACTATTTTTAGTGATGTGAACCACCTTTCTCTTTATGAATTGCAAATAAAATTGTAATTGTCATTTTATATTTGATCCTTTTCACCAGGTTCATGGAACAACACCCAGAGATGGACTTCTCAAAAGCCAAGTTCTCATGAATTTTATCCAAGTTAATGACTTAAATCAATCAAGCTACTAGTTTATTGCTTGAAATTTAATGTGAGATGAGCAAGATCCAATATTGGCTAATTATTGCTTGGTTTCCACAAAGGACATTTTTGTGTGCTGTCTATTACCTTGTGTTTTGCAACAATGTTTTTTTTTTCCCCTTTGAACAAAACCTTGTCATTAATTATTGTACTTTGCAGCCATTGTTTGGGATATCATGAAAGACTTCCCCCAATAAAAAGGCTGTGAAGGAAATCAGAGATTGGTTTTCCTCTTTCTTTACCTGTAGAATGTAGAACACCATAGGTTTTGACACTGCAAACAAAAATAACTTGAGATGGTATGTAGAGCTATCAGATTGATTGCATAGAAGTATAGATACCCATCTATCAATTAAACAATTACCTTTCATTCAGTTTGTAGTTTTCTGCATGGTTATTTGTATAATTTGTTGGATATCACTCCCATTGTATTTTTGTTATTTCGTGATGATTAAATAATTACCTATCGATACCTAAAATTCATAAAAAAACCAAGAACCCATATGGAAACCAGACCATCCAATAATAATTAAAATAAATGGATGAGACTAATAGAATAATTTATCTCGAGATGTAACAATTTACTTGAATTGGGAAGGTTACCAGTGAGCCTCAAGTTTGATTTACTGTAAAAAAATTAAGCTAACTTTCACGTTTCTCGCCGATTAGCCGTTGTTTTAGGTTAGAAGTAACCTACTTGGGGTGTATTACCGAGCGAGCGATCGATGAAGTTGATGCATCTTATGAAGGGAAAGAGGACTTGTTGAAGAGAAAAAGGAAGCTGAACCAGGTGATCTGTGACGTCATTGCGGGGACCTGGGGAAAGAAATTTTAATGCCTTATCCCATAAATCAACGCGCGCACCAATTCAATCTGTTTTCGATCGTACACCATGCGGGAAAGTTTGCGACAAAGAAATGTTCTGAAAGACATGTGTCTATCAATAGACTGTCATTCATCCATAGTTTGGAGAGTCCGTCATCGGGTGTATCTATTATTTTGCCAACTTGAGCTTGAACATCAGAATCAGGAACATCTTCAATTGTGATACTAGCAGCTGCTACATCCACACTTTCTGTCTCAATATATTTAACAATTCCTCGAGACATACCAACAAAGCCAGTCTCACCATGTATCATAGAATGACCAATGATCTTTCCAACCAGAATAAAATTTCCATCCTCAAGCAGATCCCAGTCGTGAACAGGCACAAGGTGATTCGCTGTGCCTGTAAATAACATACTACCACCACTTTGGATTTCCTGGGTGCAGGAAGTCAAAGCAAGAAAAAAGAACTCACGGCTTGGGCCACCAGCATCACTTCTGAAAGGTGAAAATTTACTTACTTGGATGGCTTCTGTGAGTCCAATGCTGGGATAGTATTCTCGTCTCAGCACTCAATTCTTTCCCGCAGAAGACTGTTTTAAAAGTTTCATTTCCATCAGGGAGTACATTTTGATGACGTACTCAGTTTTATTGTGCAATGGTAATGTGCTTAAGAGACATGCACAAGCGAACTACCTGGCTCTGATGAGTTGGATCTTTCAAGACCAGATACCTTTCCTCGGGATTTCCATGGACATTCGAGCTTGGTTGGTAAGTTGCCTGAAGGCCTCCATCGGCTGCTGGCTTAAGGATGGAATTTTTTGTAGCAGCTCTTTCAACTGGCTCAATTTAGGCTCATTTGGACGCATCAGTCCCACCGTAATCCGGTATGGTCGTTTTTCACTTGCCAGGATACATTCCTCCGTCCATTTGCCACTCGATTTCTGGTTGACTTCTGCTTCAATAATACGACTCTGCCTTCGAACCTTCCTCTCCAACTTTGGTAATGACATGACATCTAGACTCAAGGAATCTTCAGTCATGAAGATGAACAGAAATGAAATGGACAGACTTGCAGAGTTGTGTAGCACACAACTACCTTTTTATACTGTAAAAATTCCAGGTATCATTGTGGTATACAGTATCAGTTGGGTTATATACTATACCCAATTTATGTAAAATATAGATTATAATTTAACAGGAATTTTAGTGAAAGGGTGCAAACTTGTGATAGGCATACATGTTATTTCCTAATTTTAAAAGGACTCTGATAATTTTGGAACATGTTGCTTTACACATTTTGTTTTTGTTATTCGTATTGTGTAGTTCCAGTAACTAGCCCATTATCACCCCTCTCCTCCACAGAAGGCAAATGAAAATTCCTGGGGGTCTCATTCTCAAATGCCTCAACCTATTTGAAGATTTTTCAGAATTTCTGGAGGGTAGGGGTGCTTATAAAATATCCCTTCCATGGGGGAGATATGAAATTTTACAGAGCTACACATTTCGTAGAAATATCCATAATCACCCTACAGACCTCTACCTCTATTTTTGCAAGGAAAGTAAAGCTAAAGACAACTTTCTGGTGCCTAAGTGTGCTAAACCAAAAAAACTTTCTGTGGATGAGATATAGATATTTTCTGGCACAATACAATCACTGTTGATGTGAACTAGTTTGAAAAAGGCACATTTCACCTGCTGCAATTTTTGCAATTCGCAAACATAGTGTTTCAGATGACCGAAACCCAAGGTGAGCAGTACCAGGGTAGTACTCCAAAAAGGCTGTATCATTCAAATTTTTATGCCCAGTGTTCCCAAGATTTTGTTTTGCAAACTCTCTGCGCTTTTCTTTAGTGGGGGCTTTTCCACATAGTTCATCTCAAATTTTTTTTTTTTTGGGCAACTCTCTGCATCTAAAACTGTCCAAACTGGTTCTGGACAGATGAACTTCATGTCACCCAGTTGGCTCTGGGGCTTCTGGGACTGAATAAGTAGATTTGGCAGATGAACTGCCAGTAGATAACCTCCTTTCCTTACCATCCCCACAAGTGTCTCAGACTAATAATTTTTATTTCTTGCCCAGTCAGTGGATGTTTAATTGTTTTTAGCTCTTGAAGCTGTTTGTAAACAGCATGACCCCATTTTTTTTGTTGTTTCATAGTCATCATTGCCCAACCAAAGGGCAACAGTCAAAACTGTGCTAAGTAAATTGTAAGGCTCAACTAGTTTCACTCTTACACTAGTTTCTGCAGTAAAATGATGAGACCATTTAAGCCACGGAAAACCATCTTTGTAATCCATTAGAATCAGATAATTGTTGGGTGTATTTAGTACACTCTGAGTTCCAGTTTGGGCAAGAAACAATGAAATGTACTTTTCAATGTCAACATGGCCTACAACCACTTCTCCAAATTCATTAAATTCTAGACCAATTTGTTTCAGTAATTCTTGGCGGGTGACATTCAGATTACCAAAAATCTCACCTTTACTTAAAATTGGATTGATGCCAATGGCCACTTCCAATTTTTTCCCCACTTGTTTCTGAGTGCATCTTGTGTTTCCTTTTGTCCAATCGCAAGGGACCCGACAATTCCACAAGAAAATTTCAAAAATGCCGAGTGCTGTTTTTTAAAAACACAAGGCATAACAAAATCCTTGAAAAAAGAACCACTGTCAATTTAAAGGAGCCAGTTACAAGAATTAGGTTTGTTCTTTTGAACTATTTCAGTGAACACTTGCCTCTGGTTATAGAAACCAGTGCTTGGTGAGGGCTCTGGACAAAACAGTGCTTAAAGTTCTGGGTAGTGCAGGAAAAGTTCATCTCTGAACTTGCATAATTTGCTGTGAAAATCATGATTTCCATCAGTTCCTTGCAGTAAAAAGTCCACAGGTGACACAATTTTTGCAATCTTTGGTAAAACTAAATCCACAAGTTCTTCATCATTCAGACAGTTCAGCAGTTCACTGACCCTTTGCTTCCTGGAATAAGGATTACTCTCGTCGTCTGGGAATTTTTCTGCACATTGTCTTAATGAAACCCGTTTCCGAGAGGTTGACAAGCCATCCAGTTTTTGCTCCGGATAAAGACGAAGATGTTCGTTTAAATTCATTTTGTTTTTCTAAAATTTAGCAGTTTTGAAATGGACAATGAAGTAGAATTACTGACTCGGCATGAAGCACATTTTCCTTTGCTCGATAAGACATCCAAGCAAACAATAAAAATCACAATAAAAACAATTAGCCGGCAAAAGAAACAATACATATTTTAAAGTACTTTAAATGCTGAATATCGCTTCGTCAAAAAGCCCGCGATAATGGAACTGACTTCGAGAGAGCAACGAAGGCTCGATCAAAACTTCCTTAAAATCAGCACATATAAAAAATAAAAAAAAAAAACACAAACACACCATTCCCAGAAACAAGGCAGCTTTAATACGAATAAAATTTACTGTTGATAAAGCGAATGCCCGATCCAGTACATAAGCAGAAGTAAGAAATAAAAAAGCAAACTTCCTACAATGCATGAGTACATCGAGCTTACGTTTGGATTGTCTGCAATGTTCATCGCGAAAAGCTGTCAAAGTATTTAACCACGCAGACACGGAGTTTCTCACGGCAGTAGTTGCATTGTTCAACCTGCCCATGACAAGTCTTCTCACTTGTTAAAGTGCGAAAGTAGTTAGCTAATTCGACCTCGCATCATGCCGACCGGCCACCATGAAAACAGATTGAATTGGTGCGCGCGTTGGTTTATGGGATATGGCATTAAAATTTCTTTCCCCAGGCCCCCGAAATGACGTCAAAGATCACCTGGAAAGGCAAGAACGAACGTGCCCAACCACGATTCATTATGGGCAGCGGCATTCCCTGACGGACCAATCAGAAGAAAGTTAAATCAACGAGTGGCAAGTTCAAAACTGTTTCTTCTCGCGTTTTTATGAAGGAGTTATTCGTGCGCATTTGTTTGGTAAATATTGTGAGATCTACCGATTTTATTCGTTGAAAATATTTGTTTGATTGAACGAAATGACTGAGCATCCACGTAGTTGTGTTTCGGACGGCGAAGAAGAGCTTGATGATAGTCAGATCGACCATCCTATCCGTGACAATGATGCCGACATTCGCAAGAATCTCTTCGATGAATTTGATGTTCCCACAAAAGAAAAGACCTCTTCCGGAACTTCTGGGAGAGAATGCATGAAGGTTTATTTACGAGCACGGCCATTTAGTAGCGAAGAACTCGAGGCAAACGAAGATCAACAATGTGTAGAGAGAGAAAGCCGTACCGCGGTTTTGATGAACGCGCCAAAGGAATCGTTCGCATTCAAAAACAGCACTCGCGCTGGCGGTGAGATTTCGCATCGATTTTCGTTCACAAATGTGTTTAGTGAGGGTACAACACAGAAAGAGTTCTTCGATGAAACAACTCTTCCTATAGTGACGGACTTTATAAACGGACAAAATTGTTTGGTTTTCACCTACGGGGTGACCAACTCGGGAAAGGTAAGCAAGCTTTCTGTTTTGTTTGAACATTTGTAACTGCGCGTTCAGTGAGCTGTAACTTCCTTATCTTCTCTCGAATGCTATTGGATTCATGATGATAAGCTGTAAGAATAAAATTATTACTTTTTTCTTGGTTGGGTGTTGTTCTGATGTCATTTACACGGTGATTTTTTTTCATTTTAGTTCCGTTGTTCATTAACTTTAAAACATCTTTGTTCACGGTGTGTTTTTAGACTTACACAATTCAGGGAACCCCCAAAGATGGTGGGATTCTACCTCGAAGTCTCGATGTGCTGTTCAACAGTATAGCGGGAAAGAGTTATGAGAGAATGAACCTCAAACCAAGATTCTGCACAGATATTATTAGGCTTACAGATGACGAGGAACAGAAGGAAAATAATTGCAAGAATGCGTTACTCTCGTCTCTCAACAAAGAAGTGAGTTACAGTAATTACCGGTAGTGGTGGGTTGTGAGATAAGCCTTTGAGGGTTTACTAGCCGGGCGATAGTTTTTTGAACCGAACTCTCACATTTATTAATGAATACACTCTCTTTTAATGAGAACGTCTAACAAAAAATGGGCAAATAAGGACGTTTTTATTTAACTGACACTCAGTCTGGGTAGTTCTTGTTATGTTCTTAAAATTTATTTTTGATCTCAACCTTGTTAAGCTGATAGTGAAAAAAAAAATATATATTTTTTTAAAGGATACTTTTTGAGATGAGAAGCTCATAGACATGGTTGTGGTATTATAAGATATTTATCTGAATAAGCAGTGCATTGTATTGTTCTTTCAGACTTTTGACATAAATGCATTTCTCAAACTGGACCAAGACTCTACAGCTGATTTGTCAAAAGTCAGTTGCATTGATGACTCGGCTCTGCAGAGCCAGGATAGAGGAAATGAAGGCAAGCAACATTTGAACTAGATTGAATGCAAGTTTACCTCATTTGTAACAGTTGGAGCACTTGTGCATGATTACAATTTGTAATGAAAATTCACCTCAAAGCCTTGTTTATTCAAGAGTTTGCTAAGGACATTTCCCAAGAGAAGAAGTTCATCATTAGTATTTTCTCTAAATTTGATTTTTAGAGTCTTCCATCGATAATGAGGAGAATGTCTCCAGGGTTGCAGATGAAACCACAATCAATGTAGATACACAAGGACCAGTTAAATTCTCTGTTTGGGTTTCTTTCGCCGAAATCTACAATGAAACAATCTTTGATCTGTTGGAGCCATGTCCTACAGGGAAAGGTAAAAAAAGAACAACACTCAGACTAGGTGATGACTCAAATGGGAATCCCTATATCAAAGGTATGTGCTGATTAAAGACCAAGGTCCAACCTTTGAGATAGCCTTGTTGCTTTATTAATTGCTCAGAAATGATTAATAAATTAGTTTATTCTATTATTATTGCAAATTTGCATGGTATAAAATAGGTGACTGTCATGTTCCCTTTAGCTTGTATAGCACTGTATGCTTCATTTTGTTTTCCTTTGGCCTCTTCCTGGCAAACAATGTGATTTATTTATTACATTTGAAACATCCAGAATTAGAGGTGCAAGCTAGTAGTTTTTAACATACCCTGGTAGATTTGTGTTTTCTGTCTTCAGAAACAACAAGGACCTTGTGCTTGAGAATCTGTCATAGCTATCTATGGTTTCTCACTTTCAGAACTAATTTGTTTTAATGGTCAAGTTTTTTTAACAAAATTGTACACTCAGCTAGACCTATCAAACGGATCATCAGTTGACAAGGATGTAACAATTGAGGAGGACTAAATTACCAATATCTGACTTTTCTCTTCCAATATGTTTTTGTTAATTTATTGTAACTTAAAATATCATTAGCAGTAAATGAATAATGCTATTAATAATGATAATTATCTTATAAAGTGGAAAATTTAAGGCAAATTGTTAATGATGCCTATATACATTTATTAATAAAGGATTGAGAGAAATTTATGTCTCCAATGCTGATGAAGCCTACAAGGTAAGATATGCTTCCATCCTTCTTCCTCTCCACCTTCTGTTTTCCCTTCTGGTTACCTGCTCATAATTACCAATAATTCAAATATGGCTTGTTTACTTGCTCAGAGGGGTGACATGTGATATTAAACAATCTTTTTTTTGTGTGTGTGTATAGATTCTTAAGATTGGCCAGAAAAATCGAAGAATAGCTTCCACAAAGTTAAACCAATGTTCCAGTCGTAGGTAAAAACAACAAATTGTTATTGTGAGTTACATTAGGGTCTTTTTTGGTCCATTCTATGGCATATTTGTTGTCAACTTGCATGGTGAGGTGATGATGACGATGATGGTGGTTGTAATAGTAGTGATGATAATGATGACACATGGAAGTGGATCTTATCATTGCAGACCAGTATTACTAACAATTAAGTAATTCTTTCAATCTTCAGTCACTGTATCTTCAGCATTAAGGTTCTGCGAGTTGTAGATGTTGATGCTCCTCATGTTGCAAGAGTTAGCAGGTAAGAGGTGAACATATCATGCAATTTCTCTCAAAATTATTAATTTAGATGTCACAAATAGTTCAAAAGACATTGATTGAAAAATATTACATGTCATCTACTTGTAGTAAAGTATCCTCCAGAACCTGTATATTTATAGACATCTACAACTCCATGTTCTTACATGGATTCTCTTGACACTTTTCCCCTCTATATCTTCATCAACCTCTGCGAGGGTGTCATCACAAGGGGCTGGGGTGTGAAGAGCCCCTTTGATCCATGGTATGGAGGGCCCAGCTGGTTTGGAGTGTATTTTAATTGCTCAGAGGGGAGACAATGCTCCACTTAAAGCAGTTACAATTAACATAATTTTTTTTTCTGCAGACTTTCATTTGTGGATTTAGCAGGATCTGAGCGCCACTCAAAAACCCAGAGCAAGGGAGACAGACTCAAAGAAGCTGGTAACATCAACACCTCCTTGATGACTTTGGGAAAATGCCTGGAATATTTACGTTACAATCAGAAAAACCCGTAAGTATAAGTTGTCCAGCAGACTGAAAATCCATGCTGATAGTAGTTTTCAGCTTTAGAATAAATGTCAATCATACTGTACTTTGTTTTTATTTTAAAAAAAAAAAACTGTCATCTTTTACCTCAAACAAAACTTTTAATTTATTTTTATAGGAATCAACCACTTATCATCCCATTCCGTGAGAGTAAACTCACCAGACTGTTCCAGGGATTTTTCTGTGGAAAAGGAAGGGCTGCTATGATTGTCAATGTTAACATGTGCGCTTCCATGTTTGATGAAACATTTCATGTTATGAAGTTTTCGGCTATCGCCAAAAAGGTGAGAAAATATGTAGATATTTCTCATCTCTTTGTGCTGGATGTTACCTGACATATATCATTAATTGGAAAATTTAGTGCAGAAAGTTAATAATTAAAAGTCAAATCTTTCAGTGTACAGTTATTGATGTCTAATTCTCTCATTGTTTATTGTCAGGTGACCACCAGAGTGTCCAAACCGGTGGATTTACCTCCCCCAGCAAAGAAGGCCTGTGCCTTGGCAGCTACACCACACTCCAAACCAGCTAGGCCCTCTGTGCCATGGATCAAAGGGGCTCTTCACACCCCAGCCCCTTGTGATGATACCCTCACAGATGTTGATGAAGATATACAGGAGGAAAGTGTCATAATGGAACCCAACCCTTACCAACAGGTTTGTCCTTCATAGCCTCTGAACAGGCCTTTATTATTATGGCTTTGGCATAAGCATTTCTTTGTTAGCGGTAAAGTATGAGGCTGTGAACAACAAGAGCGACGCAAGAGGTCTTCTTGGAGTCTAACACTGACATTATTACTAATTATAAGTTTTTAAGTGTAAGTCTGCTAATTATTAACTAACTTTATACAGACTCCCATCAACAGGTGTCTACTACTACTACTGGGCACCATTCAAATGACTTATTCACGACATGAACATTAAAAACCAATTAAACAGAATAACCTAACTTTACCAACAGATCGAAACTGACCAATCACAACCAACTTATGCCAGTCGAGTCTTACACCCAATAACATCTTGACAAATCTGACCATTAAGTTTATAAAAACAGGACTTAGAACATTGGTTTGACAACAAATGTTCACTTTGATGATGACTTTGGCTCAGGACTAACCTCACCTGGACTATCAGAATACACTATCAAATATTACAAGTCCCAGACCCCCCACTAATCTTCCCCCTGACTTGTCTCAAGTCCTCTAGGCTTAGTCTCTTAACACTTTTTTTACTCCTTGAGGTTACTCTAATTACTGATGTCAAGCTGCCAGAGGGCACAAAATCATTAAGTAAAAAACTAGTCAGTGAAAAAGAAGTGTGTTGGTTAACATCAGATGGGGTTTGAGTCTGTTATGCTGGCATATGATCTTACTTTCGTATCAATTTTGTCACATTTAGCAACTTGTGGACTTAGTTAAAGTTCTCCAAGAACAACTTATTGAAGAGAAACGCAAGATGCAGACTCTGGAAATAAAGATACGAGAAGAAGTTTGCAAGGAAATGGCTGAACAGCTTGTTTCCATCGAGGAAGCCTACAGGTAACAAAGAATGAAAATGTGTTAATATCAGTCTCCCTTGTATCAGCCGAACCTGTAAAGCGCGCATATTTGCAAGACATGACGTACTTGAACATATAGAAGTGAAATTCGAATGTGTCTTTCAGCTGAGCTGTGTGTTAACTTTCAGTTAGTTATGAAAGGTGTCCCAATAACAGAACAGAGTGGAAACTGCGCAATTTGTTCTCAAATTTCAGTCAACGTGTTAAAATGGAGGTAAACGCTGTAGAGGAAAAGTGTGATCGCAGGATCGAACTGCTCACGCAGTCGGTCAAGAAGTCTAGAAAAAGGGCCCGGATCGAAAGAGCAGAAGAAGACGATGAGGAATGGGTGCCAAGTGTGTTTTTACATGCAGAGCAGACTAAAGTGCGGGTGAGTAAGTTGGTGAAATAGCTATATACCATGGTGACAGAATGATTATGTGTTTGTGTAGTAAAGTTGTTCTCTTTCAGTTCATGTAGCACGACACAACCAGCTTTGCTACTCTGCCCAGACGGGAGGGGTTTTTGTTTTGTTTTCTTTTTCTTTTCGCATCACCACTAACCCGCACCGTTTTATTAGATTTCCTTACCATTTCCTCAGATCCCATTTATACTCCTGGATGGAGAGAAGCATACAACAGCTTCTCCGCCTCATGCTCTCTGCCTGGATGGGACGCTAGTTCATCGTAGGTTACCCCTCACCCCTCCCCTTATATTTCGTCAAGCTCCCTTGAAAGTTCGCAGCTCCTGAGTGGAGAGAGGTGTTGTGTCCATCCCAAGACCGCAACACAGGCTCGCGTCCAGACCTCTACTTCAGACGTTCAACGCACCACTGATCACTTTTCCATCTCACCTCCACAAATATTTCGATGGCCTATTGGGTCAGCATCCTTATGGCAAAATATTTGTAATTGATTTAAGTCGTAGTTCTTTTTCACTATTTTGATCCGTAATCAAGAAATCTGCTATTTGTTTTTCAGGAGCAACAACGACTCGTAGGTGGACTGAATGCACAGATTGCTGAGTTGCGCCACGAAATCAAACAACTAAAAGAAAACAAACAAGAACAGGCAGCGACCTCAGAGGCAGTTTTGGAACTACAGGCTCATTTGAATCACGCTAACGAGGAAGTGGCAGAACTTAAACAGATGCTTGAAGAGGCTGGCGAAGCATTCTCGGAGAAAGAAGCCGAGATAAGTAAACTGAAAGCAGCACTTGATGAACAGGAAGCTTGCATTAAAAAACAGGTGCGTTCGAGGCGATAGAAACTCGACATTACCAACTGCACGAACAGTTCAGTGTTTTTACTCAACTCGACGTTTTTCACGTTACACGTGACCCCCTGTACACTGTCGTGACCAGATGAAAACTCACAATCATATCCATCATTTCTCAAACGACAACGAGAGGTCAATTCAGGGTCTGAAATTGGCAATGGCCGTCAATGCGACTGAAAATGGACTCTTGGCGACCAGAATTTGAATTTGTGTAGGATGTAAGGCGCTGTGTATGCCTTGTATCAGTTGTGACATCAAGTTTATCCTTCACTTGGCGCTCCCTTATCTGTGATTAATAAACAAGTGATTACTATATTTAGTCGTGTTCGTGTCGTTCCTCATGCGGCGGTGGTCAACTTTTCTTTGCCCTGGGACCAAGTTGCTTCTAAGAAGTAGAGAAACACCTGTCTGAGAACTGAGGGGAGACATTGCCCAGGGATATAGAGGGGAGAATTTTTCTAAACTGAGGAGCAGGGTTTGCCGTTTTAACTCGCCAGAAGTAAACAAGGAGTTGTGTAGGAACATGAGAAGAATAACACTGAAACTAAATAAAGTGGAGTGAAGATAACAAAAATATTCTGAACTGTGACATGAAACAGAAGCTTTACGTATAGGTAATCACATGATTGCAATTTGGAATAAATAAGCACGAGTAAATTTTTTCAGACTAACAAAATTGCATGAGCCCGTAGGGCGAGTGCAATTTGTGGTCTTTGAAAAAATTTATAAGTGCTTACTTATTCCAAATTGCACGAGAAAATCATGTGATTATCTATTAATAATATACATGAAAAAATACGAGGTAGCTTCTCATAACTACGCTGAAGAAAAGCGCGCGCATCACGTGCAAAAATATTTATTCAAACCCTGCAAGTGACATTGACATCGACCAATCATTCTGACCAATCGGAATGTCTGGTTTGTTTCTTTCTTTGCACTGAATTAACTCTCTTCTGCACTGAATTAACTGAAAACTGCATTCATCTTAACCAATCAGAACTGAGAAATTTTTTCATGTATATTATTAGTTTAGAAAAACGGCTTTACTCTGAGGTTTTCGCCATCTCCAAGTTAGTGGGTGGCTGTTGTTAAAGAAGTGAAGATAGAATTTAATTTAGCGATCTGACTCATTCGGCCCACTTGACAACTGAAGAAAACTGGCCAAACTTAGTTGTAATACTTGTCCATCAGATAGTTTGAAGCAAACGTCAATGTGACAATGTGACAGCTACACTGAGGGATGATACGAAACACGACCAGACATATGAGCTCGCTAACAATTTAATTGACGACTTCTTAACTCAACGTCCCTTGATAGCCTAACACTAAATTGCGGTGAAAGATGGAAGGCATTTGGTTCTGTACTAGTTTAGTGACTCTCCTTGGTACTCAGGCAAAGTCCATGACTTTCTATCTTCGTTTAATAATTTTCTTGTACGTATATTTTGATACTAGTTTTCTTAAAAGTCGACCGCGCGTTAGTATTCAAAATGGCTGATAACACGTAAAGTTCATTACATTGACGCCGAAGTTCATAAAGGCTATCGAAGCTCAAATATCCCACACTTTCCGTTTTCTCAGGCGAGCTTGAATCGCTCGAGATAGCCAGACTAACTCCCCTGTGTTTTGTTCTCACCGCATACAGGACGCAACCCTACAACATCTCACGAATGAGTTTGAGAAAGGGAACGCAGCGCCTATAAAGACGGAAAATTCCTCTGACCTTTTGGGGACGCAAGGTGCCCTGAACGCTGCCTTGGCCAAACTTACAGACACAGAGCATCAGTTAGAGACAAAAAACACAATGATGAAAGAATTGGTTATGACATTGGAGGAGACAAGAGAAGAATTAGCCCGTGAGAGGAGTTATGTAGCTCAAGCATTTGACAACGATGAAGAACTAATAAGAATAAAAGACGAGCTTCAGAAAGGAGAGCAACGCTGTAAAGAGCTGGAGAAGGAGATCTCGTCACTAAATCAGGTTATTGAGGATTCACAAGCAAAGAGAAACGCCCTGGCCAAGGAGACAGACAACGTTATTTCTGAAAAGGCCACCAAGATGGCTGCTTTGACGAAGAAACTTGAGGCAGCTACTCAAGAGATTCGTGATGCCAAAGCTGAAGTGGAAACTATCAAAGGCGAGTGCAAAGAAAAAGAATCTCGACTTGAATTGATGAAGAAGGAGTTTGGCGAAACGGTGACAGAATTGGATAACGCTAAGAAAGATATTTGTGATAAAATGGCTGCATTGGACGACGTAAGGAAACAAGTTACAGAAAAGGAGACGGAACTGAAGAACATTCAAGAGGAGAATTTAAAGACGATAGCGGAATTGAAGAGTGGCAAGAAAGCTCTTGAAGAAGAGATCGCAGTTTTGTCCAAGAAAGAATGCGAACTTTATCAGGCAGAGCGTTTTGTAGACTTGAACAAAGAAAATGCTCAAGACAAGGTAGGAGTAGAAACAGAAATCTGGGAGAAAGATGCAGAATTGCAGAGTGTCAAGAATGAGAGCAGGAGAAGGATAAATGAGCTGGAAACCGAGTTGGCAGAGTGTAAAAAAGGAATGAAGAAACTTCATGATGACGATAGTTTGAAAGAATTGGAAAAACAGTTGGAAGAATCCACAAAAGCTCTGGACAAGAAAAACAATCAGGTTATTGCCAGAAATAACACCATTAAACGCCTTGAAGTGTCCTTAGCAGAGAAAGAGAAGCTTCTGTCGGAAATGGAAAAGCTACCCAAGGAAGCTAATCTGAGAACTAAGGAAGAATTGAAAACGTTAAGAAGACGACTCGTCCAAGCTGATAAAGAGAGAGAAGAGACTAAGGAAATGATGGCTAAAATGGACGGGACACTTGAAGAAACCAGGATGGAACTTGACAAGTTAAAGAGAGAGAACGATGAGAAATCCGCCAAATTTCTTAAAGAACTACAAGATGCAAGGGCGGAAATCGAAGGAGAAAAAGAAGAAACGAAGAAGAAAGACGAGCTCATTCAGTCTTTGGAGGGGAAGTTAAATTCTCAGCAGCTGAAGAATGCCTGTTTACAGGCACAGCTGGACAATGAGAAGAGAAATGTGTTGGAAAAAGAGAAAGCTGTTGAAGAGGCGAGTAAAGAAATGTGTAATGTGCGAAATGCGTCAGTGATTGACCTTGATGAGACGAAAAAGCGCCTAGCTTCTATGGATGGAAAAGTTAATGAACTAAAAGATGAACTTTCTGCTGCGCACGAGACGACTTCACGATTGCAAACTGAAATTCAAAGATATGAAAGCCAAGTTATACCAGATCTTGAAAATAAAGTGAGATCGCTAGAGGAAGAAATGACACGTAGTGACGAGAGGATAAAGGTACGAGTAGTGCTTAGTTTTATTGAAGTAACTGTCACGCACTTTGAGCTCTGATGATTAATCATGAAACAATTCTTAAACATATCACAGCGGCATAAAACTGTTTTCACAACCTAAATAATTTTCAGTTGCGATCTAAAATTTATTTTACATCTGGTTACATATCAATTATTTGCACTTCACCGAATGACTAGCTTGCGATCAGGTGTTCATTATTAGCGCCTCAGGATGCGCGTTTTTCTACAAGCAGGAAAATTTTAGACGAGTCAGGAAGGGTTTTCGGAGGTCTGGCACTAATAATAGGGACTTTCAGCAAACCACGACGGCTACGGCAACGAGAACGTGGAAAAACAATAGATCTAATTGGCAGAACAATAGCCCAGCACGTGCGTTTTAAAACTTTGTACATTTCTTAGCCGTCCTTTGCAAAACAACAGAGACCTTAAGCAACCACGACGGAGACGACAACGAGAACGTGGAAAAACAATAGATCTAATTAGCAGAACAATAGCCCAGCACGTGCGTTTTGAAACTTTGTACATTTCTTAGCCGTTCTATGCAAAACAACAACGTGAAATCGCCAAAATTTACGTCGTCTGCGAACCGAAACCGCGGCGGCAAATTAATTTAATTTCCATTTGGAACTCAACGCTACTTTTATACGTCCTGCTGAAGTTGAGCTGTGGCGGCGTATGAGACAGTAAGCTCATGTAGCTATTTTTGAAATTCTGACTAAGAGTAGGAATTCATTTTTTAATCGAAGTCTTCCTTGGCGTTGCCGTCCTGACTGCTAAAGGTCCTTAACAACGTGAAATCACCAAAATTTAAGTCGTCTGCGAAGCGAAACCGCGGCGGCAAATTATTTTAATTTACATTTGGAACTCAACGCTACTTTTATGCGTTATGTTGAGTTTGAGGTCTGGCGCCCTATGAGACGGTAAACACATGCAGCCATTTTAGAAATTCTAACTAAAAGTAGAAACTCATTTTTTAATCGACGTCTTCCGTGGCGTTGCCGTCCTGACTGCTTAAAGTTCCTAATGTCATTGCTACAACCCTTGCCGACCCCTCCCCGACTCGCGTTGCTCAGGCCTCATTCTTTCCCGCGAACAAAATACGTTCGTATGTCTCTGATCGTCAGACCTGGTTCATCAGTATTTAAGGTAAATGTTGCTGTATTATTTTTTTTCGTTTTAGGAAGCCGAATCGAAGTTGGAACAGGAAACAAATGAGGCAAACACAAGACTGAAAAAAAGAAACGAGGAAATTGAAGAGAGGGTGAAAGAAATCGACGAGCTGAGAAGAAATATAAAGACTCTAGATCAACAAAAGTTCCAAGAATTGGACAAGGTACGGCTTTTTTCTGATCGATCGGTCTTCTTCAGATCCTTTCGAATTTTTTTTATGTACACAGATTCTGGCTGTTAAAAATCCTCTAGTTTGGTTCGCTGTAGGTTCCCTTACTGGAGATCGATTGTTTTTGCTCACTTGGCAACTTGGCTAAGTCCCAGCACATTTTGAATTACTGCTGAAGAATTGGCTGACTTTCAGCTTGAACTACTCCGTGAACGTGGCAGAGATACTGCTCAGTTTTTCCTTTTGCCTTAGAGAGACTTAATTAATGTACTGTTTTTTTCATTAACTTGTTGTTGACTTAGTCGGCTTCTTGGTAGCAGATATACGCCGCACGTAATTCTATTTAATTTGTTTGTTTGTTTGCTTTTCCATGCTTTTCCTTTTTGATCGATAGGTGTGGAAGGAAATGATGTCCATGCAAAAGACCATCGAAGACAGGAACAAGACAATCGACGAACTGGAACAAAACATTAGGAAAGCATCAGTTGAAAATGAGAAATCCCGAGAACAGATCAGGACACTCGCGGACAAAGTGAAAACGCTGAATGAAGAAAAGAATTGCATGGAAGGAAACCTGCGTTTAGTCTCATCAGGTAGCTGCTGAAACAGTTTCATTTTCTCAATAATATTGCTTTGTATGGAGGATGTTGAGTGATCGCTGAGCAAGGTTTGTGACGGCTAGGGTATGCCTGACACAAAAGTTATGTCGAGTTGTACTGTCTGCATACAGTAAAAACTACCTTAAGCGACTACAGAGAATGTAAAGTCTGTTTGTTTCAAAAGAGTAAGAGTAAGGGAGGTCAAATCAAGACTTCTTCTATGTACATTTGCATGATTTTATAGTGCAGTTGGACTGTAAAGGTTTTTCATACATGAGAAAAAAAGAGAGACATCATGTGTTCAACGTAATGCACTTCTCAAATGTGCTTCGGAATCATGTTCTTGTTTTCCGCAGATGCAGGAAAGGACAAAGATGTGATTGCCAACCTGAAAAAAGTTTTAGAAGAGCAAGATATAATATTAGCTGAACAAGGACAGGCACTTGACGAACGTCAAGGTGAATTGGAGACTCTTTCCACAGAACTGCAAACTTGGCAAGAAAAGAACGCCTTTGCAACCAAGGAGCTGGACATAAAGAAAAAGGAAATTACCAACTTGAAGAACCAAGCGATGGCTGCTAGTGATGCCATGAAAAATATGTCCAACAAGAACGAAGTTTATGAGCGAAGCGCCTCCGAGCGGATGCGGAACATGGAGAAGGAAATAGCCATCTTGCAGAAAGAGCGTGCTACTCTGGAGGAAAAGCTAGTAAAGAAGGATGAAGAAATCAGCAAAATGAACGATTCAAGAGACAACATCATGAAAACCATGCGTCAAACATTAGAGGTGGCTAACGCCAAAAAGGCGGAGTATGAGATCAAACTGTCCACCATCCGCGAGCAGTGTAAGCAGGATTTGAGACGAGAGATGGAAGAGGAACTGCGCAAAACGAAACGGGATTACCAGAGACAGCTTGACGACAAGGATAGGAGTATAGAGGAGATCAAACATGAGAAAGAAAACGTGGAAAGAGAACTCGCTGCTGAAAGAAGCGACTCTTCAAAAACAGATCCCTCTTCTTCGGTGAGAATAAAGTTTAAGAGTTTCATTTTGTATCCCTGTTGATCCTGTTCACACTCATCAGTGCTAGTAGTGCTGTGGGTGTTTGAAATTAAATTAAGTCTTCTTATTTGTTTTCTGTTGCTGATTTGTTACTTTTCCAGCTTTTCACTTGTATGAAGAGTAGGAACATTATATCACTTGGAGATCATTTTTCAGTTATTGCTCATGCGGAAGATGTTTCACAATTTCGACCTCAGGATCTGCTAGCAAGACCTTATCGCTTTTTCAATTAACTTGAATACACGGAATTCATATATGTGTAGTGCGGTTTCATGAAATGTATGAAAGCGATCCTTGCAGTAATAAACTCTACTTATGTAGTAGTGGAAATTAGACCTGAAAAAAATATAGGCCCACACGGGATTTGAATCCATGACCTTTTTGTTTGTTTCTTTAGGACCCTTATGTAGCAGACAAGGCGAATCCGACGACGTCTTGTTCAACATTAGCGAAGAAATGCTTGAAGAGGAACAGCAGTGACATCCCATTGGCTCAGGTAACTTGACGAGCCTGTTCATTTCTGGCTTAATGTTGGCAAAAATGCTTATCTTAACAGTTTTGTTATATAGCCCTTGGCGTTCTTTGCTCTGTTTCAGCTCAAAACCAAATGGACAAAAGCACAAAAAACAGAGGACAGTGACGAAGACTTTACTCCGGGTCCTTCAAGAAAAACGTGAGTGCACACACACGTACGTACCGACCGGTTTTCATTGTTTGGGATGAAAAGTCATCTTGGGAATGAAACAGTTTAGTCATTACTGTACTTACTTAAACACGAAGGCGCGCAATATAAGGAAGTCTTCCCTGGGAAGACCTAGGCTCATTTGTCACTCACCGTTGACGTGTGCGGCTCAAATTTAAATGCTGGTAGACGAACAAAAGGAGCTAATAAGATATCTATTGTTTACTTCCACCAGCATGGTGGCATGAGGTAACGGGCGAACCACCTACTTCGATCTCAAATTTACCGCCACAAATAAAGACAGTTTCCATCGGAGAAAGGAAATACAAATCTCAAAAATTCTTGTGTTGTAATGAAGACATAGAACAATTTTGAGGAATGTGTCCGCTTTCACTGCTTTAGAGTAGCTGTAGCTCAAGCTGACTTGACTCTAAGAGTTCAACATCACACGACGGTTGATTGACAAATTGTCCAGTGGGACCTAAGGCTCCTTTTATAGCGCGCCTTCGTGTTTAAAATTTTTAAAAGTAGTCACTTGTTTTGCCTATTGCCTTAAACCACGTCCTGCAACTTAAGAATTCTCCCCTAAAACGGATTTAAAAGTTCATCTTTACTCTTTACATAGGCGAAGTCGCGCGAACACACGACAATACGTGAGAACCAAACAGACAACGTCCGCTACAAAGTCGACTACTTTACCAGCAGAAAAGTCGTCAATGGTAACGTTTTTAGTACTTGTCACCTGATTAGTGCTTTGGAGAGTCAGTTGTTATCAGTGAATGATGAAGTGTGTTTTGCTTTTTTTATGCAAGAATCCCTGAAATGCTAACTTGATTCAATAAATTTTCAACTCGGAGCATTGAATTTCTAGCGTCCAGATTTGCTCACTCAACTCATGGTTATCCGCTCATGTTCCAAGTTATCTTATAAGAAAATGCAATGCGCCGGCAGTTGCGGAGCTGAAAAAAAGCTCGAAATGTTCAAACGTTCAGGATTTAGTGATTTTTGATAAAACAGTTACTCCATTCGCGCTGGTTGGATACGAGATTGGTCATAGTACCATCTCATGTCCAACGCGCGTTTATAGTAATAATTGTTGGTAATATCTACTTGCAGGACGGGACAGAGACACCTAAAGGAGAATCAAAAAATGGGAAACTCTTCCAAGACTTGCAAGAGAACACTGCAGGTGTGAATTTTTGTGGAGCAATGACCCGATGTTGAACCTAAAATAACCTAATTCGTGCGCTGATTGATTAGATGTGCTTCTTGTTGAGCTCTAAACTGTAGAACTCTTTTTCAGTTGACGACTGTGAAAAAGGCTCATCGCAACCGAATGAAGAAACAGAAAATATTCCACCAAAGTTAACTCGATCCTCCACGAAAAAAGGAAAGAAGCTGTTCAAGAAACCCTCTGGGGTGACAGCTCTCTCGTCTCCGGCAAAACAGGTACAGTGATCTTCATAAGGCACAATCCAACCAGCTTGGAATGACATTTTTTTCTGCAACAAAGATTTTTAAGTGTATCTCACTGTATTTGCATCTTTTGATACCTTAAGGGATGTCGAGAAGTGAGGGAAGAGCAAGACTCCACCAGAACCATCATTGCCAGACAATTACGTCCACGAGCTGTTAAATATTTCTAGTAAAAGAATCGCATAATTGAATAAAATCTCGAATTATGATTGGTTAACCCGGCGAAGTATTTAGTGAGGAATTGCGAGATGAAAACGAAGCTAAGTGATATTGTTTCGCATCTCTTGTTTCGCTCTCAGGATAAAAACAAACAATATTATTGCTTTTTATTTTTTATTTTTTTTTTGGACTTATTTTCAATTATGCGATTCAAAGAAAATCCTCTACCGAACTCGTGAATTCCGCGTTAAATTGCACTTGAAAACCGATATCGAGCGCAATTTAATGTGGACTTCCCTCGTCAGGTAATGCATTTTCCAATAGAGTTGTAAAGTTGGTTTCTGAAGTAGCGTAGAAAAACTCGAGGTATTAGAATCAAGTGTTAGTTCATGCGCTTGATTCTGAAGTTTAACTAAGCATGGGATCATGAATCGTAAACTAATTGTGCTCTTTGTTTAGGCACGTACGTATTTTGAACGAGCTCTACGAGCTCCTTGACGCTACGTGGGTAGATAAAGTGTTGATTGATTGTGCGAATCAAACAGGGAGATTGTTTTGTTTCCCATTTCATGTTTGTGGAAATACCGTATTTATTCGATTAGGCGCCCACTTCAAATAAGTGCCCACCCTGAAGGCAGTAAAAGTTAGTAAGCGCCCACCCCACCCCCAAAAAGTACTTTTCAAGCGCCTAACCTCGAATAAGCGCCCACCCCCCCCCCCCCGACAAAAGAAATTAAGAGCACAGGAGGAATACGGGTATTGATTATTACGATATGGTATTTCTTTATTGGCTTACAATCTCTAGTTTCATTGTTTCATTTTTACTTACTGAAAATGGTGAAAATTGAGAAGGCGCCCAGCCTCGAATAAGCGCCCACCCTGAAAGTCCAAAAATTAATTAAGCGCCCTGGGCGCTTAATCGAATAAATACGGTACACAAATTCTGACAAAAAAATAGAAGAAGAGGACGACTCTTGTTTGGTTATTTCGCGCCGTAAAGTAATTGCAATGGGTTACAACATTTTTTACACAATCTAGTAATCTTAATGTGTGGTTTTCGATTTTTTTTAGCATGCTTTAATTTCTATGTGATACGTTCATCAAACTTCGGTTTGTTACTCAGGTCGACTTCAGTGAATTTATCACACGAGAGAACAATTTCGGTGAAGGAGCTCCAGGCCAGCTTGATTAGATCAGTTATCTAC